>NC_048303.1:85074420-85107911 GCF_013100865.1 Trachemys scripta elegans
CTCCAGACCCTGCGCCCCCAGCCGGGCACTTCCCCTCCCGGGCTCCGGCGGGGCAGGGTCTGGAGGCACGGGGCTGCCCGAAGCCGGTAGCGTTCAGGCAGCCCGGCTCTTAAACAGAGCCGCCATTTTCCCGGACATGTTCGGCTTTTTGGCAATTCCCCCCGGACTGGGGTTTGACTGCCGAAAAGCCGGACATGTCCGGGAAAAAGAGGACGTATGGTAACCCTAAGCTAATGTAACACCCTATTTTTAAAAAAACGGCTCCAGAGGCAAACCTGGCAATTACATACCAGTAAGCCTAATTTTAGTACCAGGCAAACCGGTTGAAACTATAGTAAAGAACAGAATTATCAGACACATGGATGAACACGATATGTTTGGGAAGTATCAGCATAGCTTTTGTAAAGGGAAATCTACTAGAATTCTACGAGGGGGTCAACAAGCATGTGGACAAGGGTGATCCATTTGATACAATGTACTTGGACTTTCAGAGAGCCTTTGACAAAGTCCCACACCAAGGCTGAAAAGTAAGCAGTCATGGCATAAGAGGGAAGGTATCTCATGGATCAGTAAGTGCTTAAAAGACAGGAAACAAAAGGTAAAAATAAATGGTCAGTTTTCACAATGGAGGAAGATAAATAGTGGCCCCTCCCCCAAGATTTATACTGGGACCTGTGCTGTTCAACATATTCATAAATTTTCTGGAAAAGGTGGTGAACAGTGAGGTGGCAAAGTTTGAACATAGTTAAGTTCAAAGCTGACTGTAAAGAGTTACAAAAGGATCTCACAAAACTGGGTGAGTGGGCAACAAAATGGTAAATGAAATTCAGTGTTGATACATGAAAAGTAATGTACTTTGGAAAACATAATCCCAACTATACATACAAAAATGATGGGATCTAAATGAATTGTCATCACTCAAGAAAGATTTTGGACTCACTGTGTATCAGTCTCTGAAAACATCCACTCAGGGTGCAGTGGCAGTCAACCCTCCCCCCACCAAACCCTACATTGCTAACAGACTGTTAGGAACCATTAGGGAAGGGATAGATGATAAACCCAAAAATATCATAATGCCACTACATTAATCCATGGTATGGCCACCCCTTAAATACTGCATGCAGTTCTACTTGCCCCATTTCAAAACGATAGATTAGAAATGGAAAAAGTACAGAGAAGGGCAACAAAAATGATTGGGGTATGGAACAGTTTCCATATGAGGCGAGATTAAAAAGACTGGGACTGTTTAGCTTATAAAAGAGATGACTAAGGGTCTATAAAATCATGAATGGTGTGGGGGAAGTGTTACTCACCCCTTCACATAACACAAGAACTAGGGGTCAACCCAATGAAATTAATATGCTGGTTTAAAACAAACATAAGGAAGTGCTTCTTCATGTAACACACAGTCAACCTGTGGAACTTGTTGTCAGGGGACGCTGTGAAGGCCAAAAGTAGAACTGGGTTCAAAAAAGAATTTGATAAGTTCATGTAGGATAGGACCAGCAATGGCTATTAGCTAAAATGGTAATGGATGGAACCCCATGCGCTGTCTGCTTCTGACTGCCAGAAGCTAGGACTGGACAAGAGGGGATGGATCACTCGATAATAGCCCTATTCCGTTCTTTTCCTCTGAAGCACTTGGCACTGTCCACTGTCAGAAGACAGAATACTAGGCTAGATGGACTACTGGTCTGATCAAGGAAGGTCATTCTTAGGTTTTTAATTAAGGCAATACTGTGTACATAAACTGTATATAAAATGAAGCAATTTCTTCCAGAACTGGGGTAGTTTAAAAAAAAAAAAAAAAAAGAGTAAAAAGATTTTTCCTTACTTCATATGTTTACATGGGACTGAGTTTTTGTATGCAGTAGCATGTGGTGATATGTTCAAAAAATCCTAGGCCCGTATCTCTCTTGTTCATATGACTGTTTCTGATCTTGAAAACCTATTCCCACTGGTTTCTAACATTTTTAAAAAAGTAAAGACAAAAAACCCCAACCCCCTTCTTCCTGTGCTACCTCCAGTAGATACACGCCTGTATTTCTTGATACATAGTTTAATCTCCTTGTGCAAGGGCCTATAAATTGAGATTAATGGAACAGAGAATTTCTTATCTATTTCTGTTCCACTCTCATTAAGTAATTCCTGTGTAATATGTGAAAGCCTCTTTCAGTGATTCATTGACCATTCATATACTATATCTTTGTGCCAGAAACCTTTTGGCCTGTTCTTTCACCAGAGTTCCTATCTTCAGAATAAATCGACTGAAGGTTGAGCAAAGATGAAAGCTGTTACTATACACCGGTACTTTTCCCTAACATGTTCAGGTATTACCTAAAAATTATGATAAGTGATAAACACATACTTATTTATGATTACACAATTAATTATGAACTAACTTAAAAACAAAGCTTATCTAATAGATAAAATAACACTTCTACAGGATCCTTTCATCCAAGAACCTCAAAAAGCTTAACCCCCAACAACCTCCCACATGCAATACTTCTTTGTTAGATGAAAGATAAACAGGGATGAATTCACTTATTACTTTAGTACAGCCACTTCTAGGGTAGAATGCAGCAGTTGTTGAATATCACACAAACAGTTTAGGACTGGAAGTAGATAGTATCATAATCTACTGAAAATGTTTGTTGGCCAGAGATGACCAATTACTTTTTGCCAAAAAATAGAATTTGTCAGGACACAGATTTAACACCTTTACATTTGCAAAAAAGTTCCAGAATACTTGTGACAAGTGGTCAGGTCCTCTACTGATGCAATAAAAGTTTCTCTGGCTAATCTTGTATCTTTCATACCCACTGTTTCATCCTTCTGCCCAGGTACCAACAACCATTTCTCTGCTTTGATTTCCTAAGACCCATTCTCCTAATCTTTACTTTTAGAGATCAAGCCAACAGTTCTTCACATATAGTTATAAGCACTAAGATAGAAATAATTATTCTCTTACTTTAAATGCTATAAAACCAGAAGCCTTAAAGTGATACCTGATGGTTTGGTAGACAAGGGTGAAGGTGGGAATCTGGTTGAGTTTGTGGAGGAAAGCCTTGGTCTTCGTCTTCTAAAAAAGCTCCTTATTAGACCACACTTGAGAGATTCCACAAGAGTAGTTTTCCCAGATCCTGAGTGTCCAAACAGCTTAAGTTTTATTCTTGACTGTGGGTTTTGAGTAGGTCTAAGTTGTTGAATAAAAAGTCCTCTATGCGTATCCTAAATCAAACAAAATGCAGAAATTAGATCCACTACAATGCAGAAAAATATCCCAATAAGAAGCCTAAAAGCTGCATTTTCTACTTAAGCATAGTTTGAAAATACTCTGGGATACATTGTCCTGAACAAAGTGTATTGGAGGAATTTAGCAATGTGCCTCTTTATGTTCTGGATCAATTTATTTGCTATCCTTAAAATGGACAAGAATAGAAGAGACCCAACATGCTTGATCAGCACTAACTTCAGCTGTTCTAGAACAAGCAGAATTATTTTTGAGCATTACTGAAAAATACAAACTTGCAACAATTTAATTCAAATAAAACTGGGTGAAAGGCATTTGAAAGTTTTTATTTAAATCACATAATTCAGATAGCGTTGTTAATACGGAACAGCAGTGTAAAGTACTGTGCTACTTTCTGGGGACAGAAGCAAGTTTTAAAGTACCTCATTCTTTTGAAACTTCATTACCCACATTTTTTTTTTTTTGGCGCAAAGGGAGATATAACTCTGTTATTTTGTTATAAAGTTAGGGGACAGTAGGAGGCAAAGAAAGGCAGGGAGGTGAAACACTGCACTTTGTTCTTGCTGCATCAAAATAAATCCCAGGAACCGGCAGTAAAATGTGGCTTAGCTATTACATGAAGAGAGGAAACTAAAAAAAAAAAAAATACGAGTCCAACCACCAGAATTTAAAGTCAAGATTGAAATGCAGAAATCTGGCAATTTTTCAAATTAATACCCCTAGAACTGTTCAGAAGAGAATAGATTCCAATAAGCCTTGATTATATCTATAGTTTTTGATGCAACATCACTGCAGTGGAATCATTTTGCCCCAAATATTGAGAGGAAGGGTAGAGGGGAAACCAAGAACCACAGGCTACGTCTACACTACAGGGACTATAGCGGCACAGCTACTGCGCTATAGCTATCCTGGCATAATCCTGTGGTGCAGACAGCCTATAGCCATTGCTGTAAGAACACCGCCTCCCCAAGCAATGGAGCATTCTTCCATTGACCTAACTCCCTCTACACTGGGGCTTAGGCTGGCAGAACTGTGGCACTCAAGAGTGTGAATTTTTCACATCTGTGAGTGCCAGAGCTACGTTGACCTAAATTTTACATGTAGATCAGGCCTCAGTGGGTACATCTACATAGCAAAAAACCTCCCACAACAGTGAGATTCAGAGCCTGGATCTTCAGATCTGGGCTCACACTAGGGCACTAAAACTAGTAGTGTAGATGTTCCCACTTAGGCTGGAGCTCACACTTTGAAACCTGAAGAGGGGAATGGGCCTCAGAGGGAACATCTACACCGCTATTTTTAGTGCTATAGCACAAGCCTGAGTCTGCAGAACAGGGTTAAGACTTGATGCCACAGGTCTTTTATTATTATTATTTTTCTTTTTTGCAGCATAGAGACAGTGTCCTTGATTCTTCACCCACAAGGCTTGGTAATAGTACTGTGACCTGCGTAGACCCTTTAAGGATATATATTTGCAATACAATACAATTGTGTGTATAAGTTTTTAAGTATTATTTCCCCGAGACAGTTCTTTTCTCTCTCATTTTGCATTCCTCTTTCCCCTTTTTTCTTTCAGTACCCTCATTTCTTTCCTGTTTTCCTTCCTCCCCCCCCACTTTCAAAACGTCTCAAATCCCATTTATGCTC
Source organism: Trachemys scripta elegans (assembly GCF_013100865.1). NCBI lineage: Eukaryota > Metazoa > Chordata > Testudines > Emydidae > Trachemys > Trachemys scripta. Next base: position 85,079,321 of record NC_048303.1, read on the forward strand.
TTTCTTTTCTTCCCCTTCCTCCCTAGAAAGCCTTCATTTTTGCCTCCCTCTCTCCTCTCACCCCTGCACACATTTCAATATCTGCTTCTCCTCCCTGGAAGACATGGGGGTCTTCCTCCCTGTGCAAGCTCTGACCACCGTGCATCCAGTTCCTCCTCCCCAACTGGGAAATCTCACTCTCAACAATCACCACCTACAGTGCTCTCTGTCTCCTCCCACTCGCACACCCAACAGCTTCCATAGATCTAGCTACCTTCCATTACTGTACGCAGCAACTATACTACGGGGCTATGCCGCTATAGTCCCTGTAACGCAGACATGGCCTAACTTACCCGTTACCTGATGTATCTCCATTCCTATGCTGTTAAAGATCCATGGTGGTGGGGGAGGAGGGAGAACCACCATAACCCTTTTCCTGCTCCCTTCTGCTAGCTACAGGAGCGGGGGCCAACTAATCGGTTCTCTTCTTCCCAGCTGGCAGCAAGGAGCAACTCAGACAAAGCTGCTGTGCAGCTTTTCCTACAGTCTGAGTGCAGCTCTTGCCTTTGCACTGCTCCCATTTAACAGCTGAGCACAGGAGAGTGAACAGGGAGCAGCTGAGCCTTCCCCATCCAAAAAAGGCCATTTAGGGGAGTGGAGAGAGAAATGCAGAAAGGTGAAGTAAGGAAGGAACTGTTTTCCTCCCTCTTCTACCCCCACTGGAAGTCAGGGGGACACATCCTCACAGTGATACCCATGCTTCAGTGACTATGTAGGCTGAGCAATTAAAAAGAGATGTCTATATCTTTAAGAAAAAGGAAATTAATACTAGGAGCAGTGTCTCAGATGAGAACCTCAACAGAAGTATTACATCTAATTTTGTTCCTCTTAGTCTGGCAGCCATTCGTTAAATAGGATTGCTAGACTGCAGATTTAGGGTCACATCTCATGAGATTCTGAGCACCCACATTTTCCCATGGGAAATCTCTGGGAGATAGGACCCTCGGACAATCATGAGATATGATCCCTTTATTTTTGTGTGCAATCTAGAGAAAAACAAAAAATAAAAAAACTGTACATACTCTCTTCTATTACATCATAGCTATGTTGCAAATCAGCCAAATTGATTTTTTTTATCTAATTATTTCACCGAGCGGTTTTGTAAAGCTTTTTGACTAATGCTTTTGATGCGGGTTTTATTTTCTCATCATTTGTATTCAAAATGCTATCCCAAACTTTAAAGTACCAAGAACATCAGTCAACCCTCCCCCCACCCACAAACCCCCCCCCCAAACCCTCATGCATCCAAATAGATATCCATGTATTCCCACCTTTTTGAGCCTTGCAAGAAGACTGGCTACATGTTCATGCTGCTCTGTTCTAGCGAGGTCTTCTGCTGTTTTCCCATCCTGTTAAAGACAAGTTAAGTGCAATCACTTCCTTTTGTCTGCAACAGAAAAACATGTGCAGTGTAGCTCAGTTCTGCTCACGGCAGTAACAGAATAAAATCGCTGTCAGAAGCAAATGGATTAGAAAAAACAGCCAGGATTAACCCCTAAACTGTAATCCCCCTAGTTTGTTTAATCATCCAAAAAAAGATAAGAAAATTCAAAACAACCGCCTCTCTTTTGCAAAGTGGTATCTTGACATTACAGTAACAGGATGCTTTGGAGTCAGAGGCTTAGACCAATGCCAGTTCTCCCCTCTGAACAATCATTCTTCACTCCCCCATTTAAATATACAGGATGTTAGTGGATGGCAGAAATATCTAGATACATATTACATACCACATACAGGTTTAAAAGGCCACCAGAAGGACATGCACCAGCATATTTATTGCTATGTAAAGCAGGTAAATTATGTTTATTAACATGTAAGCATTGACAGTGGTGAATTAGCTACTGGATCTAGGTTTTCAAAAAACAGTGTATGTGGCTTGTGATTTAAATAGCTTCAGCAAATTTTAAAGGAGAAGCAAAGCTGTCTTCAGCATTCTGCTCTTGACATTTAATTACCCATGTTTCATAGGTCAGCAGTTTAATATGAACTGAGTCGTAAGAAAAATTGCTTACTTTCTTTACTCTCTTAAGACTATATTAATGGTACTGCTTTCGTGCTGTGTGTTTGATGGCAAAACAATTTTTTATTTATGATTCGATTTAACTTTTTTTTTTTTTTTTTAAAGACAAGACAATAACTTTGCCATGTTTACAAAAAATTATTGGTAAATTAAATCTTTTGGGGTTTCACTCCTTATTCCCATCACATCCAGTTTTTTATGCCAAATCTGCATTGTCATAAGTAGCGCATAAGATGATTGACAAATTACGGCTTTCATATCCATAAATCTAAAATAAAATAAAGTTCACTGTATATGTGCATTTTCTTTGTTGAAATAAAATGTTCTTGTCTATGAAAAGTCAAGGTCTACTTACAGGAGACATTTTCAGGCTCCCATAACATTCAGTTTGAATACCACAACTTTAATAACTTCAGACAAGGTTGTTAGAGATTTAGGAATAGCAATGTATCACTATCAGGAAAAAGCTGGAATTGAAACTGACAACAAGTGAGTAAATTTAAATTACTATTTTCTCTGTAAATCTCTTCCTCAGTTGCATAGTTAGCTTCTGCTTTACACAAACAAATATTTGAATTTCTAATACTTTCCTTTTCTTCTCCCTGTCAGCTTTTTTATCTAGGGAAACTTACTTTCTCTCTTCTGACCATCCTTCACGATCTGCTGTTTTGGTCTTATGTTCTTGTTGTTTGAGGAAAAAAGCTGGTCGAGTGGTTCGGGTGCTCTGGGATTCAGGAGACCTGGGTTTAACTTCTGGCTCTACCACAGATTTCTTGACCTTGGGCAAGTCACCTTTTCTGTGCCTCTGCGTCCCATGTATATAATAGGGAAAATAGCCCTGCCCTACTTCCCAGGGCTGCTCTGAGGATATCAGCATTAAAGATTGAGAGGTGCGCTGATACTCTGTAATGGGTGCCATATAAATAGTTTAGATAGATAATTAATCCATTAGCCAATCCTCACAACACCTCTGTGAGTAACTCTCTTGCTTTTACACCTGGGCAAACAGAGAGCAAGGTCAAGTGATTTGCACAAGAGGTTTATGTGTGGAAGGGGTGCATAAGCAAACCAGTATCCTATCCAGCTTCCTCTTTGCTCTGGAAAATACTTATGAACGTGTACTGAAAACCTAGGAGTCATGGAAGGCCCATAATGCTGTGAAATCAGTGTGATTGGGACTCTGAGACTGCACAGGACCCCAGCAAGATTTTTGCTCCACAGAGCCAAGCTGTGAATCAGCCCTCACAATCTAGGTGTGAGTGGTCATGGGGCTGAATCTGTACAGCCCACATTAGTCACATCTGTGACAGTGGAGAGGTAGCTTCTCTAAGCCATATTAACAGGGTGACAGAACCACACCCAGCCCAAATAATTGGAGTTTGATACTCACAATTTAGCCCTATATGGGATCTCTAAACAAACTGCCCCGGAATGCTATGTAAAATATAAAGCTGTATTGTAATTTATCAAAACATAAAATAAAACCCATGAAAAATAATAAGGTAACCATAAAAAAAGAAAAGCAGAAACAAAACCTTGTGTAAAGAATCCTGAGAGCCCTGGGGGGTTGGAGGAGGGAGAATTTGTGACTTTTAACCCAGTGATGATAATAAATTGTCTTAAATTCTGGTCACCTCACTTCAAAACTACAGCTTAAACCACTGTGAACTGTGAAGAGGGTCACATCAGCAGGAAGGATTATTATGAGCAACTGAGGTTTAATTAACAGAGAATATGCCATTTGTGGGTTAGGTATTACTGGCTGAAGGAGGCATCTAATCCCATGGAGGGGAAATATAAGGAACAACATTATCCTTCTCTTATGTCAATCATTATGAACACAAAGAAGCTGCAAAATTTTCTGGCTGCGAAGTACAGCATGTATTTGCATATTACAACATGTATTTGAAAATATACACATGCAGCTGAAATAGAATGTTTTTTTGATAAATGGCTTTCCTACTCAAGCTAACTTTACAAATGCTTTACAAAGAAGAGCAGTGGCTAAGCAAACTTGGCATCCAAAAAGGGCCTAATTTTCCCAAGTGTGAACAAGTATTTAATATGTGCATGCAGACTAGGGCTTGTCTATCCTGGCAAATTTCTGCGCAGTAAAGCAGCTTTCTGCACTCACACTACAGACGTGTACACACTGTCAGGCCAATCTGTGCACAGAAACTCCTCAGTTGCAACGCTGCAAAAAACCCACCTCGACGAGAGCTGTCAGGCTATTTGCGCAGAGGCTCCAGCGCTCTATTGCCAGTGTAGACACTTGACTGCTTTCTGCGCTGTAATTGGCCTCCAGAACTGTCCCGTAATGCCTCAAGTGACTGCTCTGCTCATTGTTTTGAGCTCAGCTGCCCCGGAGACATGCGCCCCTCCCCTTTCAAAGCACTGTTTCTGACAGCCCTTGCGTGCTGATCTGCTCCGGGACACACAGCAAACCATTAATGTGGAATGCTCATGCTGTTGAACACAGAGGCAGGTGTGCGTGAGCATGTGTGCGCGCGTTATGCAGAGAGCCCAGGAAGGGAGGTGGGGCCTGATGCTGGAATTTCCCCCTCCCCCGTCTCCGGACTGGTTCCTTCCTGTCTCTCTCTGAACTTACAAGACAGCATGCTGACACGCTCTCTGTCCCCCCAAACACACTCACTCTCTCTCCCACTTCAGACACACACACACACACACCCACCCCTCCCTCCCCAACTTCAGTTGAAAAGCAGCTGGCAATGTAGTAGGATGCCCATGGAATAATGGGATTGAGAAACCTGCATCATCTGACCCTGTGCCTGCCCCATGAGGCATTGCAAACTCTTCCCAAAGTACCCTGCGGTCAGCTGTACAGTGGGATAGCTACCACAATGCACTGCTGTCCTTGCCGTTGCAAAAGCTGCTAATGTGGATGCGCTCCAGCATCACAAGGAGCACAGTGTGGATACACAACAGTGGTTTAATTCCAGTATTTTAGTAAAAGTGGTACAACTTGCGGCGCAGAAACTTGCCAGTATAGACATACCCTTAGGCACAATTACTGCACTTTGATGCAAACTTGGTAACTGTACATGCAAACAGCTAGTTACATGTTTGCACATACAGTTATTCAAATTAAACACTTTGGGCATTTAAAATTCCAGAAGATACCAGATAATCTGATGGAACAATGAAATGCCAAACTCCATGTGTGCATGCAGCACACTTTTTTTATTATTATTGTTTTTAAACATCCGAACAGATTGCATTTTCCAGGAGCATGAACATGCTTACATGTTCGAGTGATTTTCTCAAACCACTAAAAACATTTATACACTCAAATTACACAATTAAATAAAAATTTGCAAAAATTACCAATCTCCATCCCAAAGTTAATGTTTTAGGCATTAAGGAATCCTGAAAAATGGTGCTCAGAAAAGAATTTAACTAAAAGCTTCACAGAGAACAATCACTAGGACCTTCCACATAAGCTTAATATCAGACTCCAGTAAATTTAAAACAAAAAAATAGAAACTTCACTAAATCACCACGTACTCATTCTCTCCACTTCCCTCTTTCCACCAACATGCTCATTGCCCTGATATTTGTGCACAAACAGTAGTTTCTTCTGTTTAATCAGTCGGCTTCTCCTGCCAGTCGTAGGCTTGGTCTACATTAGGATTTTACATCCACACCCGAGAGATGTGGCTAAACCGACCTAACCCCTAGTGTACATGGCACAAGGTTGAATGAAGAATTCTTCTGTTGACCTACCTACTACCTCGTGGGGAGGTGCATTACCTACCATCAGCAGAAACAGTGTCTACACTGAAGTGTGACAACAGCACTGCTGTAGTGTTTTAAGCATAGACATAGAGTCATCACAATTCACTCTGTCATCACTTTCAAAGAGATCTAAGCTAACTGGAAAAAGGAACGCCTCTTCTGGAAGAAGCACGTCTCGTCCACACAGATAGTTATACCAATATAACTACAATGGTATAGTTCCGCTGGTAATTTTCTACATGTAGATAAACTTTTTGTCACATCACAATCACTTCCATGGTGTTTAATGCTGATGTTACAAATACTGAATCAAGTACTCCATAAAATAGGAGAATGAGGATAAGCTGAAACGAAACAGCTTCAGTTTATGCACTTATTTTGTTAATTAGAAATAATGAAACCAGGAAAAAACAAAGGAAACTGGAAACTTAAAATACAGTCAATATAAAAAAAAATGTATTTTCAGGTACTAAATATGTCTGAGGCCCTGTAAAACCATAAAAATTGGCACAACTGCATTCACCTTCTCTCTTTTAAATGTTTCTCTCTCCTGTGTCACTTTGTGAAAGACCCATACAAACTGGAGATATCAACAAGCTAGCTGAATATAAAGGGAAACAGTGAAACTGGACTACTATACCAAGTGCTGTCAAATTCACAAAATAAACAAGTAGATGCATTTTTTTCTTTAATCTCATTTATCACACTCTCCAGTGTAATTTCTGTAAGAGGGGAGCTTTGAAAAATATTGGGCTCCTGGCTACACATAAATTATGACTTGACTTTCACCAATATGGACTCCAGCAGGAGTTTAGCCTGAATAAGACATGCTGAATAGGGCACATGGTATTTTAGGATGATCCAGCTGTATTTCTTTTGCAGACAAATGGTATTTGTTTGTTAAATATATGGGCAATGTTGTGTGATAGCTTGTTGTTCTTCATCACTCCCCTGGATATGCTAATCAAGGGAACACTTCTCAACCCTTCTGAGAATGAAAAATAACTTAGGTGGTGCTGATGGAAGCAGTGGTGCAGATCAACATGACAGACAGTAATTGCTTTACAAGTATATCTGAATGCTAGCTCACCCATTCACTCACCCACGCATATATGCCATGAAATATTCTTTTCACTGCGGTAAGATGAAAACCTTTTGAAAAAAAGCTCTTAAAAAGATTTAAAAGTGTGTTTATACAGGTATATGACTTGCAGGGAAAATGGCTAAATTGTGCTTCAATTAAAATAGAGCAGCACAAGTAACTTTCAGCTAAGGTTCTGTGGATAAGTGTATAGGATTCTGTATCTTAATTTGTTTTAAATTTATTATTTATCGGGGTAGGCTGCATCTGTCCATGAGCAACTGAGAATATTTGTCAAGCCAGAGTGATGTACTGTAGTCTAACAATTTTTACTGTTCCAAAATACAATTGTAATAGGAAACAATTTAAAACAAAAGTGATGGTCTATTACTGTAAGCAAACCAAGTAAGCAACATAACATTTGTTATACTTACAGAGGTTAAAGCTTCTACGTTGGCACCAGTGAGACAGAGGTACCTGACAACATCAAGGATTCCATTATTTGCTGCCAGATGTAAAGGTGTTCGTCCATACTAAGAGGGGGAGAAAAAATAAGTTAACTTTCTGTTGATGATGCGCAGAGAGCCTGACTTTCAGGTATGTTTATTCTATGCTAGAGATACACCACCTGGCTTCTGTATACATGTACCTACACAATTAAGGACTGGAAAAAAATTAGGTTAATTTGATTAATTTTATACTCCAGTTTAAAAATTGAGCACAACTAATTTAAAGTCTGATTTAATCAAAAATAAGATTTGAATATGGGACACTTAATTAAATAAGTCAGATCTACAACATTTATGTGAAATGCCCTAAAATTTTCACTGGTGAGTGAGGATTTCTCTCTGACTCCCAGAAACATTAAACAGCAGTTTGAATAGCTAAATATCGACTGTTCCTGCAACATTGGCTCCATAAGCTTGGCAGCTGTGGATTCTCCTCCATGGTCACATATTGATGAAAATGAACAAAAGAGGAGGGGAGTTAAGGAGATGCCTGCTCTGCAAGCCCAAAAGGTCACCGCTCCCTGAGAATGCCAGTGACAGAAAACATCTACAGCCAAGAATATTAAGGACTAGGGTAACAGTACTTGTAAACCTGCAAGAGAGCAGAGTACGCTGAGGAGCGCTGTGAACCAAAACTTTTCTGAAAACACTAAAAAGACTAGAGCAAATGGGTGGTGGAAATGGAAGACAGGAGAGAGTTTGAAAATTAGAAAATGAATGGATGAAGTAAGGACATGGAAGCAAAAGAGTCTAGATAGTAATTTAGGATCTAGAATATACAGGGACAATCTTTAAGAATATAGAAATACGGGATTTACTAATAAGAGTGGTACCATTCTGTTGTCAGGAGGACAACGACTGCTGAATGAAATCATTGTCATCCTGACCACAGCAGTCTGCTAGCTTGTCTTCTCTCATCTTTACCTTCTACAGTATTAAATTATTATTTTGTAAGAGTCTCACACTCCCATGTCTTAGCTGTTCCTGATTCTCTCTCACTAATGCGGTGGTCCTCGTATCATCCATTTCCTCTCTCTTTCCTGTTCACATCAATAGACCTGTCTTTGCAACATTTTCTGTTTGTATCTCCTCTCTCCATCGACTTGTGTGTCATCTTTCTCTCTTCTATAATTTCTCTGCTGTGACCTTAAATGCTTCCTTCTCAGAAGTAAACATTATTTCTCTTTTATTGTAGTAATAGGATTCCAGGATTATGACTTTTAAAGTCTCTAATATAGTAAAAAATATTAACTGGAAAGATCTCTCCCCACCCCTCCAAATATATCAATATGAAGCTCTAGGGCACATGTCAGCAAGTCAGCATCTTGCATTTATACTGGTAGATGTCATTTATGGACACAAGATAAAATGCTTCATTAAGTTAACTGGTTCATGTAGTAGGGCTTGTTTTTCAAGATAATGGCACTATCTCCATATGCTATAAGAAGAGAGCTCTTCTCTTCTAAAGACCTGGAATCCAAAGTCCATTCCACTCACGCACACTACTACAGCCTTAAAGAGTAACAAGACAAAAATCCTTAGCCATATGTGGAAGGCTTTCTGGTCCATTTACTTTTAGGTGTTTATTTTTTTCCACCCTACTTCTATGAGGCCAGCCAAAGCTTCTCAGTCATGAAAAGAGGTGCTAATCCAGCCTTGGGCTGTATTAACCCACCTTCCCAAAAATGTGTTCTCAGCCATGGATCTGCATTTAATTGCCTGATCAGTCACGCTTAAGCCAACACTAGGGGGTGGAGAGCTCATTATAATAAGCTTTCCACTTGGCAGCTGCTGATCTTTAGATTTTAAAAAAATATTGATTGCACTGGGCCAGACTTTTAAGCCAAAAATCCACCACCTTCCATAGCTTTGTGCAGCACAGAAGATCACAGAGCTTTTGTAATGAATGGAAACAATTAGCAATATTGTATTACAAGAATACTTTTATGTTTTTCTAAGAACTATAACACCTTTTAAAATAAATGAATCACAAAGAACAGCACAAAGACCTCTACAATTAATTGTTTTAAACTTAGTGGGATATAAAAACTGCATGATATTGCAGTATTCTCCCACCTTTGCATAATTAGACATTCAAAGCAAAATACCAAGCACTAGCCACACAGTATGTCAGCAAAGTCTAATGGCTGACATTAAAGCTTTACAAACTAGCAAAAGGAAAAATTCCGGAAGTGGGTTACTGTTATTTAATGATCCTAGGCAGAAAGCTAAAATACTAAACCTGTTAAGAATTATATTTAGTTTTCATACACCCCAGCCAGCTCTATTGCAATGAGAGGGGCCACCAAAGCACTAGTAACTTGACTATCTGAGACACAACACTATTGGGGGAGAAGGGATAGCTCAGTGGTTTGAGCATTGGTCTGCTAAACCCAGGGTCGTGAGTTCAATCCTTGAGGGGCCCATTTAGGGAACTGGGGTAAAAACCTATCTGGGAATTGGCCCTGCTTTGAGCAGGGGGTTGGACTAAATGAGGGTTTTTTAATATACAGAAGTACTCATTATTAATAATTATGATTTACTTATAGAACTGTTAATCATCTTTATTACTTAATTTAATACTCCTTTAGACTACCAACAGAAAATGAAGTATACAGCATTCCATCCACTCCCTGTTGCCTAAACATCATCTGCAAGAAGTAAAGCCATACTACCGGACAAACAAGTTGGCATGTATATTAACATTAGGACAGAACAGAAAAGTTTACCGATGCAACTAATTCAGTTTGTCTCTTTCCGCATGGATTTTCAATGATCTCAACTGCTCTACCTTTTTAAGTTATTGAAAATGTTTTCTATTTGCACTTTGAAAAATAAAAGGATTTTTATACAATAATTGTTATAAATTAAGAGAAGCTCAGCCACCCAAAAAGGTAAGATATTTAACAGAGAAGTTCTGTACCAGCACTGTTTTTTGTTTACCTTATTTGTAACATCCAAATTACAACTTGCTTCACCGAGTGCTATCACAATAGGGACATTCCCATCTTTGCAGGCCACATGCATAGGGGTGTTACCATGTCTGTCTTGGAAATCTACAAAACATCCCTGACCGATGAGAGTTTTAACTACTTCCATTTGACATCTTCTCACTGCAAGATGCAGGGCTATGTGTCCATCCTGAAATCACAAGACAACTGGTCAGTCACATTAAAAAAAAATCCAACCATTATGAAGTGATTTATACAAATTCAAGTATTTTTCCACAGATGTGTGGTAATTTAATTATGGTAGTGTGTATTGTCCTGCCTTTTGGATCACAAGCCATAACAATTTTGTTTTCCCAGCACAAATCTATTTCAAAACAAATCAACAGTTTTCCCTGAAAGTGGTACCATGGCTAAGACATACTAGTGCAAGTGTTTGTTGCCAGAAGGTGGCCAATGCAGAAGTCACACAATCTGCTTAGAGAATGGTAGCTTCTGAGTGGAGCAGCTCCTTCTTTATCTGAAACAACTTGGGAGTGGGAGGATAGCAGGACTCAAAAGTGATTTCATTTAATTCTCTTATAAGTAAAATGTTTTATCAGTGGCATGCAGCAGACCTTTGAGATCAGCACTGTTTAAATGCAATAGAAACTCCAGAAATAATAACTACCACCATGACCAGTATGCTAATATAAACAATGAAACTCAAGATTTCTTCAATACCAGTCATGAGAGGAAAAAATAATTCTGAATTAGTGCAACTGTTAAAAAGCTGTAGTTTAGACTGTTGGAAAACAAATTATTCTCTTGATCTGACACACAGGTATTGAAGGCAAGTGATTAAGCCCATTGCCTTTGTCCTTTAAAAATGAATAGCTTATTGCCCGTTACAAGAGTCAATATTTCAGTTATTTTCTGTATAAAGAATGTGTGTCAGCCATAAAGTGTGATGGACAGATAAACAGATTTAATAAGGTGGTATTACATGAATACAGACATAATAATGGAATGGTTATTTCCAATATGAATGAACAAATCAGTCAGCAACTTTTAGAAGCAGCCATCAATTTTCTCTTTATAATTCATTAGAGAGCTTATATTTTAAAAAAGAATGATGGCTTGAAGCAGTCAAATGAAGTATTTTAAAGAAAGTAATTTAGAGGTATAAATAGTCCTGTATCACTCACGTCCTCTGCATATAATTCCTGACTAAATGTGACTCATTCACCCGTAACTAACCTTGTCTGTTGCATCAAGGTCAGCTCCGTGTTCTGCCAAGCATTCCACAATATCATGGTAACCTCTAGCTGATGCTGTCAGGAGTGGAGTTTCCCCTTCTTTGTTTTTAATGTTCACATTACAACCTGCCTCACAAAGTGCTTTGGCAACAGAGTAGTAGCCATGCCAAGCAGCACAGTGCAAAGGAGTTTCTTCTTCCTATCAATAATGACAAATCAAAATAAAAAACAGCTGAAACTATGTGCTAACAGTGCCCATTCCTCAGCTTGTACTGTAAAACCAGAAGAAGGGGAAGGAAAAGAAATCTGTCTATTAAAGTTAAATCCTATAAAATGATTTAGCATCATTATAATTTATTAAGCTAACTTTCTCAATGTGGGCGTACTTCACCCTGACACACACAATGATTGTGAGAACTCAATAGCTTCTCTTAAGCATCTGGATTCCAGGAATACAGATTTCTCAGTACAAAACATAACAGTGATACCTGACTTGCCTGCAAATACTGGCACCACTGTCTTGCTGTTTCCATGCAACTGAAGCTAATTATTTACCTAGGTTCTCTCACTTGAAAACATGTCCTCATTCATATGGAACTATTTCACTTATGTAGGGATTAGGCAAGTGGTTGAAACAAAAAATTTGGAGTGAACTCCAGTATTCAATTTCCAGATCTGAGTGTGATTTGCCTTCCACAAGTTATTTAAGGTTAAAGATTTTAAAGCATACTTAAGTGACTTAGAAACATAAGCCCCAGTTTCAAAAGTGACTAAGGAAGCTAAGACGTGTGAAAATATTTATCTTTAAGCTCTTTGAGCCTCATAACATTGTTATGGGGCTAACTTAAGGTTTATCAGAGACATCCAAATGTTCTACAAAAGATGCAATTGTAAGTGCAACGGGTTATAACAACAACAAAGCAGTTAAGATTAAAAAGAGGGGTCCTTCTGCAAAAAGACAAGGGCAATGGGACTGTAGATGTAACCTCCTCACCCCTCCATTGAGCTATAAGAGAAGGGACTTGGCAGATACTCGAAGCTCATACTACAGGCAATCATACTGAGTAGAGAGGACTCAAGCTTTCCATGGTAACTGGAGAAGTAACAGTCAGTCATAGGAAGCCTTTAGACATGCGTGTATGGGGATGGCCTCAGCTGACAGACTGAGAAAGGGTTGGTTTTGAAATTTTCGCCTGCTGCCCTGTTTCTGTGACTGTCTGAGTCTGTTCCAGATTCTCCCATTGTAGACAGTATTTTGAAAGACTTGAGACGGTCTGTAGGGAGAAGGAACTCCCAAGGACTGAGAGACACTCGAGCTTGGAAATTGCTTGAGTTTTTTGGATGATACATTTCCCTTTTCACCTCCCCCAAATGGGCTCCAATTAATAGCTGAAATATGTTAAACATGTCTTCTCTAAAGAAATGCATGTTTCTTCTCTGAGTTTAATAAGTTATCAAAATGATATCTATATAATTTTGATAACTTATAATTTGATAACATTATATCTCAAATAAGGAGTTATTATCACTTTGGCTCATCATTTTCATCAGTCACAAAGAATTTTGGAAGGATCTGCTCCATAGTTGAGTCAATGGCCTGTCCAGGTGCTATCTGAACCCATGAGGGTTGCACACAACTTGCACTTCTGCTGTGTAAACAGAGGTGGAGTTCTCTCCATCCTTAAACTTCTGTAATTCATTTCAAGACACCTTGGTGTTCTATCAGGATAAACGTAGCTTTCTCATGTACACAGTTTATGGACAGTCTCCATTTATTAGGAGGTAAAACACCAAAGTGGTTTTTATTTGAAACATGGCAAATATAAAGCAAGACCAGAAGTTATGGTTGCTTATGCTGAATGAACTCATGTTTCTGTAGGAGGAAGAGCTGATACTACCCACCTTGTCTTGAAAATTGGGATTGGATCCAATGCTGCAGAGATATTGAACCACATCTACATGACCATACCGAGCTGCCACATGGAGTGCTGTCTCTCCAGACTGCAATTATAGAGCAAGCACATTCAAGTGTTATTTCATGTGTCACACTCCCATGAATGGAACATCAGTGCTCTATGAGTTCCACTGGCTGCCTGGGAGTTTCTGGGTGGAATATGAAGTGTAGGTTTTAACATTTAATGCTCTAGATGGTTTTGGGCCCAATTACCTGAGAGACCACCTCTTCCCATGCCATACTGCCACAAATGCAGTCAGTGTAGACATTTAAGCTACAGCTCCCTTGTTATAAATGGGGGGAGCAACTGTCAGTGTGTGTTATCTTGAAGGCCTTTCTTTTCTGGAATTTATTTCCCCACTGTTTGCCAGAGATCTGATCTGTCAATGTACTCTATGATCCAATCTTTTCTCCCTGGTACTTGGGGATGTATGTCTAAGGGGATAGAATTTTTGCCTGGGCTACTGGAGGCGAAGGTGCTGTAATTATTTGAAGCTTGATGAGAAGCTTATTATGTTGTCATAGGACACTAAAAAGATAATATATGGTTTTTAAATGTTGTAACGGCTCCTAGAGCATAGAATAGAATTTTTATTCAGGTATTAACATCTTCCATAAAGCAAAATAAATAGTTCATTTAGGCCAGGCCTACACTAGAAACAGGCTGGCCACTAAAAACCTGATACAGCTTATCCAGCCAAAGTAATGTTTTTGCCAGTACAGCTTGTACAAGTGCTCTGAGCAAAATAAGCTAAACTGGCAAAAGTACTTTTATGCTGGTACAACTGTGTCTATATGAGGACTCTTGTTGGCGTAAAAATCAAATCCCTAACTGACCTTACTACAACGGCAAAAATGTCTAGTGTTGACCTGTCCTTAGTAACATTAGTGGAGATAAAGTAATTTTTCATTAGCTCTGAATTGCACTGAGCTTTGCTACATTCAATTTAATGTATAATTTAAAAAAAAATTTCAAGACAAAATTATTTTCATTCAGGATAAATGAAAACAGGATCCTGATATTATCCTGGACATCAGTGGGGGATCCTCTTTATGAGAAACTGAAGCATTTTCATTAAGGAGCACGGAAAGTGCACTTATATACTTATCACACTCATATGCATGGGTTTATTTTCCAATAAAAAGACCATCACTACAAGACTACAAAACTAGCTATATTATTATTGTCACTTAACTTACAAAGACAGCCTTTGATACATGGCATAGCTGAGGACTTCTTCCTCAACAACTAGATCTGTCTCACTGATGAAGGATTTATCTATACTGCAATCAAAGGTGTGATTGCAGCTCAGGTACCCAGGGATCTAGGAAGTAGGCCTGCCTGGGCTAGGGTTAGAGTTGAAGGAGGTTAGTTTCCCTGCCACAGGGTTAATGATCTAGGAGATAGGTCTCCCGATGCTAAGGTCAAGCTTCTAGGAGGTAGGTGTCCACAAGTCAGGATTAAGGTTCTAGGAGGTAGGCTTCCCCAGGATAGGTTTGGGTTCTGGTTCTGAATGGTAAGCCTCTCTCAGCTAAGGCTAGGGTTGTAGAAGGTAGGCCTCCATGAGTTAAGATTAGGGGCTCTAGACGGTAGGACTCCCTGTCGTAGGTGTAGCACTGTAAGATGTGGTTCTTTCACAGACAAAGGTTAGGTTTCTAGGCCCTAGGCCTTCTTGGTCTAGGGTTATGATAGAAAGAAAAAGATTTCCCTGGGCCTGGACTAGGGCTGCAGGAGGTCGGCCGGCCCGGGCTAGGGTTAGGTTTCTAGCACTAAGCACTCTGCAGGGTAGGTTTAGGTTTAGAAGAAGTAGACATTGCTAGGATAGGGATAGGGTTTGAGGCGGTGGGACTTCCCAGGTAAGGGTTAGGTTTCCAGGAGGTAGGTCTCCCTGGGTTAGGATTATGGTTTCAGGGGGTTAGCCTTATTTGGCTAGGCTTAGGGTTCTAGTACTAAGGCCTCCCAGGATTAGGGTTGCAGGAGGTAAGCCCTGCCCCAGGCTAGGGTTAGGGTTCTAAGAGGCAGATTGCCCCAGGCTAGGGTTAGGGATCTAGCACTAAGTGCTCGGCAAGATAGGTTTATTTTTCAGGAAGTAGATGTCAAAAGGTTAGGCATAAGGGTGCAGAGGGCATGCCTCCCCAGACAAGGGTTGTGGAAGGTAGGCTTCCCTGGAGTAAGGGAAGTTTCTATGAGTTCGGTCTCCCACAGCTAGGATTAGGGTTGTAGGAGGTAATCTAGCTAGCATGGCTTAAAAACAACAGTAAGCTACCTGTCATACCCTAAAATACAGTTGTTTATAAAAATATACTCTCAGCATTTAAGTTGACAATGAAAAGAGCTTTTTCCTTACCTTATCCTTAACATCCAAAGGGCATTTACTCTCACAGAGAAATTTCAGAGTTTGTACATGACCATGTCGAGAAGCCCAGTAGACTGCATTAGATCCAGCCTGTTCAAAGTATTTGATTATAAAAGTAATGAACAAAAATATTACACTTCAGGATATTCACTAGGCTATAACATTGTCCGTGCACACACACTGACGTATGTGCTGAACAACAGTAGGCTCATCCACAGCCAAAACAAACCAACAAAACAATAAAACCAAGAAAATCTCCACAAGTTTTCCAGAAGAGCCAGGATTAGAGCTTTCATCAAAACCTTGACGTTTTGGTACTTCATGTCTGTTGAACAAGAGTTAATATCAAATTATCTTAACATCCCCATATTCTCTTAAAAGATAGTTTGCCAAGCTACTGGGGGTGGAAGGAAGAACCATCAAACAACACTTCATGGAGATAAATACTTTCCCAAATATTTTAAGTCAATACATAGTGATTTAACAAGTTAGTGGCTCAGGCCACTTACATTATTACAGCCAAAGCCACCACATTTATACTTTTTAAAAAAGTATAAATGTTTTTCACAAAGAATCCCCATTATAGCCTTTGCATTTTAATAGAAATGACAGCTCAAGTAATTAAACAGTACATTTATCATTCTGTAGCTGTTTGTTAAAACACTCTGGCTAATTTGGTGTAAGAGAAATATTAAACTAATTCAATGAAGACAGTTTCTAAAGTATAAACAACCTTTTAAGATTAATAACTTGAAATAATTTACTACATTAGCTGAAATAAAACCCACTATTATGATAGAAAACTCATTAGTAGCAACTAAAGTTGTTAGCAAAAAGGAGAAAATTTATTTGTGTCTTTGTCTTTTTGCTATATTAGAAACTAGATAACTGTATTCGCCAATAGTTTCTTTCTTTATTTCCATAAAAGACCTGTCATGACCTGCTTGTCTCCTGCTAAAATGTACTGGACTAAAGAGCACTTAAATAATTAATTACGACAAAATACAATCCTGACCTTATCCTGAATATCAATACGGGATCCTCGCTTTATGAGTAACTGAAGCATCTGAATGTTTCCACAGCCAGCAGCAATTAGCAGTGGAGGTGTTCCATGCTGAAAACAAAGAATAAAAAATGGAACAATATTGTCTTTTGAGAGATTTGGATGTAGAGGGGAAGAGGGCTGAAATAGCAATTTGGACTTACAAATTTACAAAGGAACTACTGATTTTCCATATTATTGAGAGAAAGTCACATTTAAATAAATGGTCTACAGGGAATAATCTACAAACATGGGCCAGTGTTTTCAAATCAGGGTGCCTAAAATTAGGCTCTACATCTATATTTATGACCTAAATAAACACAACCTCATTTTCAAATGAGCTGGGCACCTGAAGTTCTCTTCTATTTAGGCTCCTAAATAAGGTTTTAGAAGTCTGAATATAAGCAGTGGGCACATTATTTTAGAGATACATGCCATCTTCCTTCCTGCCTTATCTGGCAATTTCACGTGACTGCACCACGAAAACAGACCACAGAGATCTTCAGGATTTTTTTGGTAATGACATCATGTAAAAATCATCCCATCTCAGAAAACAGCTGAACAAGACACATCATCTAACACTACCTATTCGAGCTGTCGGTTAATTGCAGTTAGCTCACACCATTAACTTAAAAAAATAATAATTAAAAATCACAATTAATTTCAGTTTTAATCGCATTATTAAACAGTAGAATACCAATTGAAATTTATTAAATATTTTTGGATGTTTTTCTACATTTTCAAATATATTGATTTAAATTACAACACAGAATACAAAGTGTATACTGCTCACTTTATATTATTATTTTTATTACAAATATTTGCACTGTAAAAATAATAAACAAAAATAGTATTTTTCAATTCACCTAAAGCAAGTACTGTAGTGCAATCTCTATCAGGAAAGTGTAACTTACAAATGTAGATTTTTTTTGTTTTTGTTTACATAACTGCCCCCAAACCAAAACAATGCAAAACTTTAGAGCCTACAAGTCTACTCAGTCCTACTTCTTGTTCAGCCAATCGCCAAGACCAACAAGTTTCTTTACATTTACAGGAGATAGTGCTGCCCACTTCTTAATTACAATGTCACCAGAAAGTGAGAACAGGCGTTCACATGGCACTTTTGTAGCTGGCATTGCAAGGTATTTACATGCCAGATATGTTAAACATTCGTATGCCCCTTCATGCTTCAGCCCCCATTCCAGAGGACATGCTTCCGCGCTGATGACGCTCGTCAAAAAAATAATGCATTAATTAAATTTGTGACTGAACTCCTCAGGGTAGAATTGTATGTCTCCAGCTCTGTTTTACCCGCATTCTGCCATATATTTCATGTTATAGTAGTCTCAGATGATGACTCAGACATGTTCATTTTAAGAACAATTTTGCTGCAGATTTGACAAAATGGAAAGAAGGTACAAATGTGAGATTTCTAAAGATAGCTACAGCATTCGACCGAAGGCTTAAGAATCTGAAGTGCCTTCCAAAATCTGAGAGGGATGAGGTGTGGACTCACTACTTTGGATTGTTATTGAGCAGAACCCGTCATCAGCATGGACGCATGTCCTTGGGAACAGTGGTTGAAGCATGATGGGACATATGAATCTTTAGCACATCTGGCACGTAAGTATCTTGCGACAAGTGGACTTGTAGGCTCTAAAGTTTTACATTGTTTTATTTTTGAAAAAAGTTATTTTTAGTACATAATTCTACATTTGTAAGTTCAACTTTCATGATAAATTGATTGCACTACAGTACTTGTATTAGGTGAATTGGAAAATACTATTTCTTTTGTTTTTTACAATGCAAATATTTGTAATAAATATAAAGCGAGCACTGTACACTCTGTATTCTGCGATATAATTGAAATCAATACATTTGAAAATGTAGAAAATATCCAAAATATTTAAATAAATGGTATTCTATTATTGTTTAACATTGCAATTAATCACAATTAATTTTAATCGCTTGACAACCCTACTACCTATATCATATTTTCTGTTTCCTCTTTCTGTAGCCTGGGCTATTACCTTTTTTTAAAAAAAAAAACAGTCTTACAAACCCAATTTCTGCAAGTGAATTATCCAAAAGCATACTCAATTTTTAAAAGGCTGTTCAAAGAGGAGGAACTGATGCCCTGAATCTGGGATCAAAGCGAACATTTTAAACGCAGGTATCTTCACCTGCATTAAGAAAGAATCCCTAGCAAAAGCAAAGGTTGATTCCAAGAATAACACGTTTTAGGAGAGCAGCTGCTCCAAGCTGTGCATTGGAAACATGAATGTGAGTAAATATATTACATCATCATTATATGGCTGTTAAAAATACAGTTACAAAAGTTTTCTTGTGTAATTTATTCGGATATGCACGAAACCATCCTTAATCTTGCTCCCAATCCTGCAATCCTTTACTGTAGTCTTAAATAAATAAAGTTATCAATTTGATAGTTGGATTTCACCCTCCAACAAATCCTCTTGCATGCTCCTAACTAATATTCACTCCCTTTCCCTTCAAATACATCCCCTTCACACCAACACATACATTAAAGCCACTGGTATCCAGACTGTCTCCTTTCCTGCCCACACCACACCAAGGATACATGACATGTCCTACCCCACCCCACCTCCTCTATTAAATCACTGAAATGTAGGACTGCAAGGGACCTCAATAGGTCATCTAGTCCAGTCCCCTGGCATTGAGGCAAGACTATGTATTGCCTGACATCCCTGACAGACGTTTGTCTAACCTGTTCTTAAAAACCTCCAATGATGGAAGCAACAGAGGGTCCTGTGGCACCTTTAAGACTAACAGAAGTATTGGGAGCATAAGCTTTCGTGGGTAAGAACCTCACTTCGTTCTTACCCACGAAAGCTTATGCTCCCAATACTTCTGTTAGTCTTAAAGGTGCCACAGGACCGTCTGTTGCTTTTTTAAAGATTCAGACTAACACGGCTACCCCTCTGATACTTAATAGTTTTTGTTGCTCTTCTTTGAACTTTTTCCAATTTGTCCACTTCTTTCCCGAAGCATGGTGCCCAAAACTGGACACAGTACCCCCTGCTGAAGTCTTATTAGTGCTCAATAGAGTAGGATAATTACTTCTTGTGTCTTTCTGGCAACACTCCTATAATACATCCCGGAATGATGTTCACTTTTTTGTAACAGTATTACATTGTTGACTCATATTTAATGTGATCCATTATAGCCTCTAGTTCCTTTTCTGCAGCACTGCTTCTAAGGCATTCATTTCACATTTTGTATTTGTATTCCTTCCAAGTATAATAGTTGGCATTTGTCCTCATAGAATTTCATCTTATTTAATTCAGACCATTTCACCAGTTTGTCAAGATCATTTTGAATTCTAATCGACCTCCAAAGCACTTGCAACTCCTTCCAGTTTGCAAACTTTGTAAGTGTACTCTCCATGCCATTATCCAAATCATTTATGATTATATTTACTGTTTCCCCCATATGCACAAAGCTTTCTACCCTGTAAAAGAAGGATATTAGGTTGGTTTGTCGAGGCTTGTTCCTGACAAATCCCTGCTGTTACTTATCAGCTTATTATCTTCTAGGTGCTTACAAACTGATTGAGTGATTACTTGCTCCATTATCTTTCTGGATATTGAAATTAAGCTGACTGGTCAGTTAATTCCCTAGGTGGTTGTCCTTATTCCTCTTTTCATAGATGGGCAAATACAGTACCTTTTTTCAGTCCTCTGGTATCTCTCCTGTCCTCTACAAATTCTTAAAAGATAATCATTAAATGGCTCAGATTGCTCTTCAGCCAGTTCCTTAAGTATTCTAGGATGTATTTCATCAGGCCCTGCTGACTTTAAGATATCTAACTTGTCTAAGTAATTCTGAACTTGTTCTTTTCCTATTTTAGCCTCCGATCTTATCATATTTACACTGATGTTTGCTATGTTAGTCATCTGATCATTGCTAACTTTTTTGGTGAAAACACCACTTTGGCCTTTGCTATGTTTTCTGTTATTGTCTTTCCCTCCTCACTGAGTAATCAGTCTGTCCTTGGTCTTTCTCTTGCTTCTCATGTATTTGTAAAATGCTTTCTTGTTACCCTTTATGTCCCTAGCTAGTTTATTCTCATTTTGTGCCTTGGCCTTTCTAATTTTGTCCTTACATGCATGTGTTTTTTTTATATTCATCCCTTGTAATTTGATCTAGTTCTCACTTTTTGTAGGACACTTTTTTTCTGGTTTCAGATCATTGAAGATCTCCTGGTTAAGCCAGTGTGGACTCTTACTATATTTCCTCTCTTTCCAATGCATAGCTACAGCAAGTGCTGCAAACACACACATACCCATTGAAAAAGGTACAGAAGGAGCTTTCCTCCCAACCCTGTAGCCCATTGCACTCACAAAGGGCAGGCTCCTGCCAATGTCCTGCACACAGGTTCATGCGCTCCTGCATGTTCTCCTGTGATGTTGGTATGGAAAGGGGAAGGTTTTGACTGGAAAATGAAGTAAACAACACTCCTTTCCCTGAATCCATCCCCACCCCACCAATTTCCATCATGATTTAAAATATTTGTGGTTATATTTAATTGCAAGTTTTAGGGATTTTTCTTTTTATTACCAAAACTTAAATGTTGTGCTGATTTTCAAGCAACAGTACTCTACATTTCAGAGGCCTAGAAAAAAATATTACGGCTTCCATATCCAGACAGTTTGAGAGGAATGAACAACGAACTCCTAACAACTTTTCCTAGGACAGCTTACAAGCCATTTGACTGTTAGTCTTATTTCAAATATTACATTTCTATTTTATAGCCACATCACTCTACACAAGAACAAACAGATATCTGCTCCCCCTACTTGTCGCAGCACAGACCTAAAGCATCATACCTTGTTGGGTTGATTGACATCATAATTAGTCAGAGATCCCAGGAGATGCTGTAGTCCAGGAACATTGTCATCATTGATGGCATGAATGATGGCTTTCATCACAAATGAATCCTCCTCATCCTCATAGTTAACAAAGAAATAGGAAAAAAAAAGACACCATTTGCTTTCAAAATAATAATAGTAAAAAAAAAAAAATCCCCCAGTACCTGTCAGGATAAGCAAAGAAAATTAAATTTTCAAAGCACTGTACAGCCATTTAGCTGCAAGACTGGAAAATGTATTCACAAGAGTCACGCGGCTAAAATGCAGGAACACTGCTTGGAAAATTTACCCTAATAAGATGTGCATTTTTTCCACATCTGTACACATTATTTACTGCATGAGATTCCAGAGAAAGTCTTTCTCCCACATTGTTTCCTTACTGGAATTTTCCATGTATCATCTAAATGGAGAGTTGTATAAAGTAAAGCTGAAGATGCAAGTTATGATAGGAACTTGTTAAAAAAATGCATCTAAAACAACAATATAAGATGAAAGTACAAACCTTGTACTTCCCAGGGATGATCTGTGTTCTCCATGAGTAAGTCAGCAAAAATTCACAGAAAAGAAAATCATGTAGCCTGATTTTTGAATCACTCTAATCTTCCTTATCCTGAGTTTATTAATGTTTTAAACTCTAGCATTTGCCTGCTAAAGAGTTGGTGTGACATATCTTCAGTGGTGACTCAGTGTTAAAAAGTATAGCAATAGGAGCAGGAGTAGTATATGTTAGAACAAATAGCACAAAAGTAGAACAATAAGAAAAGGACAGTGTAAGTGAGAACATGACTTGCACTGAAGGAATAACGGGAGGATAAAATGGGTAGCAAAGAAGTCTCTGCAGAATTTTTTATTTTTAAGACTATTAATGCCCAGAAAAAAGTATGTTTACTTTGTTCTAATGCATTAATGTTTAAGCTTTGCTGATCACAGGATATTTCCTAAAGACTGCATTAAAACCTGAAGAGGAAGCTAAAAAGAGAAAGCTTCCAGATTTACAAGCTTCTAACTATAGCTCCCAGGGGCTTAAACCTAAAAGGCATACACCTGTATAAACTGAAAGGAAGTTTGTTTGGCCTAGGGTCTAATGTACTCTCTAGACCCATCCTGCAAGGTCAATGGGAGAGGAGGGTGCTCAACATCTCTCAAGGTATGTAAACATTGAAATTGGGAGGTGTGATTGCAGCTTGTGCAGACATATCAGAGCTAGCTTTGATCTAGCTAGCTAGTTCAAGTACCAATAACACTATAATTACAGCAACAGGGGTGGTGGCCTGGGCTAGCTTCCTGAGTAGAACCCTGGGTACATACTCAAGTAGCTAGCCCATGCCCCCACAGCTACACTGCTACTGTCATCCAAGCTACCTTTAATCTAACTAGATCAAAGCTAGTTCAGGTATGTCTACACATGCTGCAATCACATCTCCTGATTTCAATGTAGACATTTTGGGACTGGCTCTGTTTAATATCTTCATCAACAACTTAGATATTGGCATAGAAAGTACGCTTATTAAGTTTGGAGATGATACCAAACTGGGAGGGATTGCAACTGCTTTGGAGGACAGGGTCATAATTCAAAATGATCTGGACAAATTGGAGAAATGGTCTGAGGTAAACAGGATGAAGTTTAATAAAGACAAATGCAAAGTGCTCCACTTAGGAAGGAACAATCAGTTTCACACATACAGAATGGGAAGAGAATGTCTAGGAAGGAGTATGGCAGAAAGGGATCTAGGGGTTATAGTGGACCACAAGCTAAATATGAGTCAACAGTGTGATGCTGTTGCAAAAAAAGCAAACGTGATTCTGGGATGCATTAAACAGGCGTGTTGTGAGCAAGACACAAGAAGTCATTCTTCCGCTCTACTCTGCGCTGGTTAGGCCGCAGCTGGAGTATTGTGTCCAGTTCTGGGCACCGCATTTTAAGAAAGATGTGGAGAAATTGGAGAGGGTCCAGAGAAGAGCAACAAGAATGATTAAAGGTCTAGAGAACATGACCTATGAAGGAAGGCTGAAAGAATTGGGTTTGTTTAGTTTGGAAAAGAGAAGACTGAGAGGGGACATGATAGCAGTTTTCAGGTACCTAAAAGGGTGTCATAAGGAGGTGGGAGAAAACTTGTTCATCTTAGACCCTAAGGATAGAACAAGAAGCAATGGGCTTAAACTGCAGCAAGGGAGGTTTAGGTTGGACATTAGGAAAGAGTTCCTAACTGTCAGGGTGGTTAAACATTGGAATAAACTGCCTAGGGAGATTGTGGCATCTCCATCTCTGGAGATATTTAAGAGTAGGTTAGATAAATGTCTATCAGGGATGTTCTAGACAGTATTTGGTCCTGCCATGAGGGCAGGGGACTGGACTCGATGACCTCTCGAGGTCCCTTCCAGTCCTAGAGTCTATGAGAGTCTATATCCAGATTTACACTTGCAGATTAAGTATCAGAGGGGTAGCTGTGTTAGTCTGGATCTGTAAAAAGCAACAGAGAGTCCTGTGGCACCTTTAAGACTAACAGATGTATTGGAGCATAAGCCTTCGTGGGTGAATGTCCACTTCGTTGGATGCAGATTGACCTTTAGGTCTTTAAAAATCCTTCTTACATTCAGAAAGAGTATAACAAATTAATTAAAAATGCCCTCCTGTCTGCATTTCACTTGACACTGCTGTCAACTATAGAACTTGTGTGCAACCAGAAGTTTGCCCTTTCTGAATCATCCTGTTCTTCTTGATTAATTCAGAAGGTCAAGTAGACCAGTCCAGGGGAGAAAGGGAGGAACAGTTGCTATGGTAATAAATCAGGATGTTGGAAACACTGCATTAGAGAATCATAAGCACGTTTGTTTGCATTTCTATAGCACCTGTCATTTTGAACTTTTTCCACAAGTTATACAGACACACCGCTGATATGCAGCTGCTAGCTACAACTGAAGTTGGAATGCAGGAATCAGGTAGCACAACTAAACACGACAGTAAATAGGAAGGGTAATTTTGTGAAAGGACTCTGGGGCAAGCCTATCCTCACTTCTATGCCATTCCAGAGTACTCAGAATTGCCCTCCAGTGGCTTCGGTCATAGCCAGATGATAGACATGACACACAGCAAACACAAGGTGTCATTCAAAAAAAGGTATTGACAGAGTAGAACTCAACACAGCTATCTCGGATGAATGAAGGGGCATATTTCTACTGGTTGCTTTTGCTATCTTACTGTGCAGTTACACACTGCCTAACCCCATCATGCTAACTCCAATTGGAGCCTCTTGGCCCTATCACTAATTAATAATGCACAAACAGGTGCACAGAAGTTTTTCCCCGCCCCCCAACCCCGTCAATGAACAGCTATGGTACGACTTGAAGCTCTAGAGCAAGGGTGGGCAAACTACGGCCCACAGGCCACATCCGGTCCTCCAGACGATTTAATCTGGTCATCGAGCTCCCGCTGGGGAGCAGGGTCTGGGGCTTGCCCCATTCCCGCACTCCAGCCGGGAGTGGGGTTGGGGGTCGCTCCGCACTCTGTTTAGGGCAATCAGGAGGGGTCCGTGCACTGCCCCCGCAGCTCCTGTTGGCTGGGAACCACGGCCAATGGGAGCTGCAGGGGCTGTGCCCATGGACGGGGCAGCGCGCAGAGCTGCCTGGCCACGCCTCCACATAGGAGCCGGAAGGGGGACATACCTCAAGCAGCTCCTGGAAGCAGCGGCAAGTGCCACCTGGACCCTGCACTCCTGAGCCCCTCCTGTGCTCCAATCCCCTGCCCCAGCCCGGAGCCCACTCCCGCCCTTCTGCACCCTCCAGTCCCAGCCTGGAGCACCCTCCTGAATCCCCAACCCCTCATCCCCTGCCCCACCCCAGAGCCTGCACCACCAGCCGGAACCCTCATCCCCCCACACACCCCAACCCCTGCCCCAGCCCTGACCCCCCTCCTGCCCTCTGAATCCCTTGGTCCCACTCCAGAGCCTGCACCTCCAGCTGGAGCCCTCACCCCCTCCTGCACCCCAACCCCAATTTCATGAGCATTCATGGCCCGCCATGCAATTTCCATACCCAGATGTGGCCCCCGAGTCAAAAAGTTTGCCCATCCCTGCTCTAGAATGTGTGTGTCATACATTTTTCCATTCTATCTGTCATAACACAAAGGGCATTCCATAACTGTGTCAGTACAAGGGACAATTCCTTCTTACACCTTGAAAACTAAGGAACCCTACAGACTTCTGTGGTTTCCTGACTGAGACATATGGATCTCCTAAATCTAAGGCATGCTAAGCAACTGTGCCTTTACTGTGGTGAGCCTCGGTTGTGCAACTCCTTAACATCCATCTCAAGTCAGCTTGCCCCCGCTTTTACATCTAACTGCTTTACTTATTCAAATTTGGCTACTGCTTGCTCATAATTATTTCCTCTCACACGTTTTCCTGAAACGTTTACATTGTAGCAGCACTTACATTTTTATTCATTTTAAATATTCTAAGCTTTTTTGCTAAAAAAATTATGGTTTATATCATACGGTACCCTGAGCAACTCAGATGTATTGATCATTTGCAGGTTATTTTATCATTACTATGGTGTGAAAGTTTCTCATGAATCAAAACTACAACAACATGATAAATAAATTTGAAACACAAGTTACTGGACTCGATGCAGAAGTTAGTGAATATAATTCTATAGTCTGTTACGCAGGAGGTCAGAATAAATGATCATAATGGACCCTTCTAGCCTAAAACTTCCTGAATCTATTCTTGCCACATCGGAAATAATATCCATTTTAAAATATTTCAGTATTCATGTTGTTATATGTCAAAGTATTTAAAGCATTAAACCAATAAAAACATATGCTTACCAGAGTATCATCGCTCCTAGCAACACTCATGTTACTTCTGGATAGGAAGGATCTTGATAATCTTTGGCACAACGAAATTAAGCGTACTGATTGCTTTTTAAAAATAAGAAAAGAAAAGCTATTTTTACTTAAAATATCAAATAGAACATTTGTGATAGGAAGATACCTCTTTTAAAACAAACTTTAAAACCACAAATTTCCTTTTCTGTGGTGATAAACACATTCAAGTGGAAAGAATTTTTGATAAATCAGGTTTTTCACTGTTTATACTGTTTACTCATTGGGTTTCATCTGTACTGGTAATAAAAACAAACAGACTTGTCTGTTTCAGTAGAACACCAATGGGTAGCAAACATTGGATTTAAATATTTTTCTATGCAAACAAAAAAAATTACCTGTACTAAATTCCCCTTGCCCATATATTTCATGAAAATACTTCTATGAACAGGGTTTCTTATTTTAAAATGTGCGCGCACACACACACACACACACACACACAATTTAATTCGGACCTAAATTATCTGACAATGTTCCTTTAAATGTTACATTATACAAAAGGATGAAGATGTCTACACACTGCTTCTTCTTGGACACCAGAGAAGACTGACATTTCTCTTTACAAGCACAGTTGATCCCACTTAAACCAGACACTGAAACTTGGCGAACAGATTTCTAAGGGCAGATATTTAGTATTTTTTTCTATTGCTTAAGCCAGAGAGAAAAATGCTATTTCTTGACCTCTATTCCAAAGAAGGAACTTCTCTTTTATAATTTATGCATCCCATTGCTGGCTCTCGCTTAACTCTGGTATCATTGTACATAGATTTCTTATGTTACATCCCTGCCTTCTCTTGCTTCAGTGCAGATCTCACAGTACGTGTGGTGCGGAAGTGAAGTTCTCTCCTTTGCTGATTCTACTCCTTACACCTACCCATACTCTGCCAATTCCATGCCCAGTTTCGGTTTACGTGAGCCTAGCTTCTGAGTCTTTCAAGGTGTAGAGCAGGGGTCAGCAACCTTTCAGAAGTGGTGTGCCGAGTCTTCATTTATTCACTCTAATTTAAGGTTTCGCATGCCGGTAATACATTTTAACATTTTTAGAAGGGCTCTTTCTATAAGACTATAATATATAACTAAACTATTGTTGTATGTAAAGTAAATAAGGTTTTTAAAATGTTTAAGAAGCTTCATTTAAAATTAAATTAAAATGCAGAGCTCCCTGGACCGGTGGCCAGGACCTGGGCAGTGTGAGTGCCACTGAAAATCAGCTTGCATGCCGCCTTCGGCACACATGCCATAGGTTGCCTACCCCTGGTGTAGAGCCTTAGACTGTAATCTGTGGGCAGGAACCAAATTTTTGCTCCCCCCCCACACTTTTGACCAACTCCAGTTGTTTCCTTTTAATTGTTTTTAGACTAGCCTCCTTGCATATTTACACTGCCATGCACACCTATAACATCTGACATGACATTAGAGGCATACAAATAAATATAATAAAATATAAATGCTTTTCAAATTGTAAATATGCACTCTTGTTCTTTGACTGTCTTGATAATATATAAAAACATATGTATATAAAATGAATACAGCTCAGTGCCCAACAATAATTTAAGTATTCATACTCAGTTCAGTAATGAATAGAATTTCTCTTTAGCTTTTTACGCTACATCCCCACAACCACAGTAGCTGAGCGCCTACAAATGTACTCCAAGTCAACACAAGAAGAGGATTCTCCTTCCTCTTCCCCCATACTGCAAAGACTGATTTGGTACTAAAATGTATTTTCTATTTTTAATGAAGCTTCAGATAGTAAATTTCATTTGAGCAAAAAAAAAAAAAAAAAAAAAAAAAAAAAAAAAAAAAAAAAAAAAAATAAAAAAATTTCACTTTTGTTTTTTCTTAGAAAAAAAAT
>NC_048303.1:85107980-85126786 GCF_013100865.1 Trachemys scripta elegans
AAAAAAAAAAAAAAAAAAAAAAAAAAAAAAAAAAAAAAAAAAGCAATAAAATTAACAATATTTCACTTGTGTTTATCCTGAGAAGAAAATGCCATTACATTCATCACCAGCTTTATGAAGACTTGCTAAATAACTTACTTTCCATTTTCTTCGTGCTGCAAACTTTTTGAATTTCTCCATATTTACTGCAGATGCTTTTCTGCTAAGTGCTTGTTGGGTATCCTTAGGCTATGAGGAAAAGAGGCACAAAAGGATATTTTTAAATATTCCCCAATTATGCCACTGATTTCACAAAATCATCTTCCTGCTGTACAATTTTAATTCCTACTTAACAATTATCTGCGGTTGCAAAGACAGTAAAGTCCACAGCATTGCAGTAAAGCATACAAAAAGGCACCATTCTAATATGCAAGACCTAGCAGAGTGTGCAGTCAGTATCCTTGAAGAAAGCAGCAGGCACTCCAGGAAGCCACACCTGTAGAAATTTCATGTATTCCAAAGAGTTAGGGTCTCTATGCACATATACCATCCCTCTTTTTTCCTTAAGTTGTAGTTTAAAAAAAACCCTAAACCCTAAGTTCCATCTCATTGTGTCCTAAAGACAGTTTATGAATACAGTGCTGACTAGAGGCATAGACAAACAATTGTACCACCTTATTCATATATCACAGAGGCATTAAATTGTCACCTCTAAACATAAACAAATTACAAGTATCAGTATAGTTAACTATTTTGCTGCTGACTGTCTTAGCAGAAACATCCAGCTAATGAGCTTAGTCAGAGTAGCTGACTGCTCTATTAATTTGAAAGATCTTTCCAGAGTAATAAAGTAGCAAGTTTCAAAAGAATGTAAAATTTTTTGTAAACCTTTTAATTTTTTTTTTAGCCTTAACCTAGGACTTCTCTCAGTCAGGCAGAGACCCCTCCCCCATCCTGGTGTACCAGCAAGACCTGCTTTCTGTAAGGATTTCCTGGTTGATTATAAATGCAGCCCAGGTTTTGTTCTGCTTTCAGGATAATCAATTTGGTATCCAACATCTCCCATTTCATTTCACTAGTTTACAAGTCAAGTCCCAGCTACAACTGTGATGGGCTCCAGTGCTGCAAGCCAGCTCTCAGGGCTTACCTATATGATGATTTAATGTGCGGCAAGCTGGTGTGTGAATCTACAGCCCTCTTGCTGGCAGCGCACTAAGTGGCAGTGTAGACCCTGCTGCCATGAACTAGAAGTGTGCTTTAGGTAAACCTGTTCTATAGAAGTTTTAGTGTGTGGCAGCAGGGTCCACTGGCCACTTAGTGCACAGCAGGTTGATGCGCTGTAGATTTACACTTGAGTTATGCACTCCATATAGACAAGCTCTCAGATCTAACACTGAGCACCAACCCTCAGATAAGTGCCTCCTTGTGTTAAGTGACCTGGCACTCTCTGTGATTAGGAAGGCCCCAAATGCCAGTGTACGATCTAGCTTAACATAGGGAACTGGGGTGCTAGATTGTTATTTTTTTAAACAGGGGCAAATGGTGGCAGGAGGACAAGATATCTAGAAAATCAGGGTTTTCAGGCTATCAGTCTAACTTCTTCTCTTGTGCCAGGAGCTGGAAAACTTGAACCAGAGTAACTACATTAATATAAAACTGCTTAAGTACAATTTAAAAGTACACACACTTAAACTGGTTTAGAGTTCATACTAGTGTAACTAAACTGATTTAGTTACTCTACCTAAAACAGGATGAAATTTTTCAGCAGTTTTTCACAAAAAAAAATGCACATTTGGGTTGACAAAACCATTTTGCAAATTCATATTGATTTTGGCTGTTTTGGTCAAAACTTTTTCAGAAATCTCAAACTGAAATGTTTCAGTTTTTTGGGATATAGTCACAAAGAGACTTAACTGCCACTCGCAGAACTGTGGTGGTATTATACCCAATATTCCAGTGGCTGGAGCACTCACCGGCTTTTTGGGAGACTCAGGTTTGAATCCCCACTCTGAAGCAGGGATTTGAACCCAGGACTCCCTGAACTATAGGGTATTCTGGGGTGTCTGTCTCAATCTCTCCTGTTGAAGCTGTTTCACATTAAATAAATAATTAAATATTTCTTTGGGGCATGGGGAGAGAATGACTCTAGTCTGGTAGTTAGGGCACTCAGCTGGGGAGACACCCACCTTCCAGTCCCTGCTCCAATGAATACTTAATAATTTATACAAAGTAGAATATCTTTTAATAGGAGACACTGAGACACACCCTTCCCCCCAACAGTTAATACTTCAGTGATTAGGGCACTCACCTGGGATGGGTGAGACCTGAATTCAAGTCCCTGCACCAGAGTGGGGATTCAAACCCACATCTTCCACATCCTAGGTATAAAGGAGACAACACCACTACCTTGCGTTTGTGAACGTCCCTTTGTGAATCTAACCCTTTATTGACAAAATTCTTTTTCTTTATTAAATTAGAGGGGTCAAATGCCCAAAATGTTTAGTTTCAGGTTGAACAAAAGGTTTTGTTCTATCCCAAACTATTTTGTTTTGAAACTGCCAGGGACTTGAAAAAAAATGGTTATTTGCACAGCTCTAAATCTAGTGCAAAAAATCCGTACTAAACCAACTGTTGAGTGTAGTTACACTCTGAAGAGACTTTGTAAGAATGTCTCAGAGAGGTTCCATGATTCTGGTTCAATGCATTTCATCTGGAAATCATATAGTTAACAAGCAGAGATTTCCCCCCTCCCCTAACTATCAGCCTTGCAAACTCAACCAAGTACCTTGAGAGCCAAGCTGCATCTTGTACATCATCACGACCCACAATAAAAAGTTCTGGGCAAGCCAGAATATGTTCTTAGTGACATTTCCACCACTCCACTGCTTTTACTGACTTTGCATAGGTATAAACAGGCTGGAACTTAAAGCATTATTCTACTGATTGTGCATAAGGAGGAACAGAATCCAGCTCACTTCCAATTAGGAGTGCTGGCTCTGCAGGGCTAACAGCAGTATGCACTTATTTTGTCCCCTTTATTTAGCTCACAAAAGGAAGCAGACAGGACAGAACTTATGCAGGGAACAGATCTAGTGAACAAAGAGCAATTTTTACTCATCCTTCAGAGCACAACTGCATTTGAATAAGACCTAACAGATTATTATACAGCAGTGTGCTGGATGAGGCTCCCAGGAGCTCCTTGTTGAAATTATGTTACCATTAAATGGAAGTGAATGTTGGGATGATTGATGGAGTTAGGTCCTCTCTGGATACTGCTAAATCAAGTCTTCCAGAGATGACAAGTGGCAGGGGAAGGAACAATTTTATTTTAATTTTTCAAAACCACACTCTTAGATATGGGCCAGATTGCACCAAGTGGCCTGTAGTATCAAAAAAGGCCAGAGGCCCTATTCTCCCACTTGTGACTTAGCTATCACTCTCCCCTGTGGAAAAGATGACACCATATCTTAGAAAACCCTACTCAAGCCAAAATATTAATTGGGCAAGAAGTGGATCAGTCCCGCAGTTCCCTTCTTAGCCCAATTAGGGAGTGAGGAAGAGACATGGCCCTCCTTAGCTCAGTCATCATTTAGCCACACTTAAATAGGGATTTGAAAAGAAGGTTAGGAAGAGGGGGAAACTGGATTTGAGTCAGAAAACGTATCTTTGTTGGTACACTTTTTCCTGAACATTTGTCTCTCCCTGACCAAGCATAAGTGTCGTCTGAATAATGGGCTACAGTACTTGCCCATTACTACCATGTACAGAACATAACTTAATTAAGTCTATAGCCAATATGCAGTAGCCTTCAATTTAGCTTTGCAAACAGCAATATTTATTAAGTGGGAACACCACTTTATGCTTTCTAGTTTTCATGAAGTAGTTGAATAAGCACAAGTATACATACTACAGATTGATAAACAAAAGAGAATATAAAGTGAATTCCTTATACACTAACCTTGATCCAGGGATGCTGCAAGCTATCTAGAATTGTCATTCTCTTCCTTTAAATGGGAGGAAAAAAAATACTCCTTTTACTTTGTTGACTCTAGCAGATCATATTTAATTAACGAGCACAAACACAGAATACAAACTGAACCATGATATGTAATTCAGGATGCCACAGAACAAACACAGGAAGAGAAGTAACTCACTTTGGATCCTTAACTAGAAGTCTTCTTATAAAATCTTTAGCTAGGGCACTGGTATTACTGAAGAATTCTTCCTCAAAGTCATAATTCACAGCTGATACGTTTGCTAATGTTTCTTGTTTTGTTTCTCCAAGAAATGGTGATGCACCACTTAGGCTGTTAAAAGTAAGATTGGACACAGTACATATTATATGCTACATGCCATTTCATCCCTGCAAGAGCTGACAAGGAAGTGCAAAAAAAGAGGCTTTCTGCTTTTAGAGTTCAGACATATCTTAAAGATGACCTGATCTTACAAAGACGAAAGCTGTGATTTAACTTCAGAGAATTAAGATTAAAGTCACTTTGGAACACTGCCTAATCATCTAAACAAGACTTCCATTCCACTATCTCAGCACTGACTCTTCGCTATTATTTTAACAATTATGCTATAGCTTTTTTGATTACTCAACTTTAATTAGGTGAAAATCATGTATAATCAATGCAGTTTAGTTAAGTGGCCATATGCTATGTATATGTCTTATTGACATCAAAAATACACCACACAATTGAAAGCCAAAAGGACAGAATCAGAATATAATGTTAGAATAAAAAAATAAAATGTTCCCAAAGCATGATTTATGGATTTTGATACTTACAGAATGTAAGTTATTACACCGATGCTCCTGGAGAGAGAGAGAAAAGGAAAGATTCAGAACAGTAATATAATATATAATAATGACAGCTACCATCTCAGAATGGTTCATTAACTTACCACATATCTGCCTCAAGACCAAGCGGTTCATAGTTTACTATTTCAGGAGCTAAGAGAGAATGAATAGTATGTGAAGTATATAAGCAAACAAAGAAGCAAAAAGAGCAGTTTTATTTAATTCTGACACCTTAAAAACACTGATTTATAACCCGCAATGTCATTATAACAGAAAATCTTTTACAATCAAGTTACTGCTGAGGAATATGGTATACTTTACAAAATCTCAAAATGTCATTTATTGCACACAAATTCTGTAAATCATAGCTAAGTTGAGACATGCCACATGCACGGTTTCATAGGCTTAAGGAAAAGAAAACAATATATTAAGGCATAACCTGTACTCACCAACAAACTCTGGTGTTCCAAAGATATTTTTAAACTCATTTCCAAAGTCAATTTTGTGTGCTAAGCCAAAGTCAATAATCTTAATGCGGGGCTTTGGTACATTTCTATCCAGCAGCATTATGTTTTCAGGCTTTCAAAACAAAAACCAACAAACAAAGATTTCATAATTTGCACAGGCTACAAGGAAAGGCACTTAAGTATGTTTCAGTCTCTTGGCCTTGCCTTAAAAATACACATTCCCTAGAGAAGCCACATTAGGATTTTAACATGGATTAGCATGTTTTAGCTAAAGTGAAATCCTGGCTCCACTGAAGTCAATGGCAAAGGCTCATTGATTTCTGTGGTGACAGGATTTTACCTTTAGTGCAGACATGCAGTTGTAGGTTCAACAAGCGTTCCCTAGGCTCTCCTCTACCTGGGACGACGAACATGTTAATACTACAACTTCCTTTGATATACTAGGATTTTAACATGTGTTAGCTAGCACATGTTAAAAATTCATCTTTGTTTCCATAGTGTAGACATGGCCATTATCTTCAGGAGGACTTCAGCACCTCTTTAAATACCTTCCTTGAATTGAGATGCCTTCCTGATTTGGGGCCTATATACCTCCACAACCCAAAAATCAAGAAGAAATATCAAAATGCTCAACACATGAAAACATTGATGGCTATGAAAAGAGAAAACTAGTAAAATGATATTAAAAAGAATTCAAAATATTAATGGAGTTCACATATGCAAAAATTCATAGACATTTCTCACATAATATTACTTTTTTCTTTTCACTGAGAAATTGATCTGAAACTGTCTTTTCACTTTTTGGAAATTGCTACTTGCTTCACAACCATCCTTGACAGTAAATAATTTTGTTGTCCTGTTTTGGTTTAAAGAAGTGCAGATCTTTTGAGTGAAGGCATTAGATGCATGGAATGGAAACACAGCCAGAAGAATTTTCCAGTTCAGAATGTTGCATCAAAATTAGAGTAGGGTAAACTTAGTCGGAAAGTTTTTTTTTTTGTTTTTTTTTTTAAAGCAAAAAATGCAAATTTGACATAAAAATGTTTTGCAAATGGGTGTCAGTTTTGCCCAATTGTGCATGTAGAAGAAAAGTCAAAGCATTTTGTGTCAACTTTTTTTTTATTTGAAATGACCTTTTATTTTGAAATTTCCTTAAATTTTATTTTAAAATAGTAAAAAATTGCTTGAAATTTACATGAGATGTTTTCTTTGACCTCAAATGATTTGTTGTTCTGATTTTTCAGAATTGCCGGGGAACTGAAAAATTGATTATTTGCACAGCTCTAATCAAGACCACATCCACACTACATACAATTCCTAACCTGACATAGGTTTCAAGATCATTCTTGAAAATGATTTCCAGGACCATAGTTTTGTTGGTAACTGCCAGTCTGTGTAAATGGGGGAAAAGCATATTTTGCTTTTTACATAAAAGACGACTGGAAATGATTACTTCTCAGCTGCGTTCTCCCTTATCTATATAGGCTGGCAATCACATTTTCAAGAGGTGATCTGTGTTACAACTGGAGATTTTTTCTGGGTAGCGTAATGGGGACTTTAAGGGGGTTGCTTATAGTACCCCAAATTTTTTTATGTCCAACATACCTTGAGATCAAAATGGGCAATTTGCAGAGTGTGAAGATAATAAACACCATTAAGGATTTGTTTGAGAAATTCTGTGGCCTCCTCCTCAGTCAGAGATTCCTTTTCAGCTAAAAAATCAAAGAGCTCCCCACCTGCAACACTGAGAGAAGAGGTGCGGGGGTTATTGGCAAGAACATTTTAACTTATTGATTTTTGTAGCTTAACTGTTCTCACAGCCATCTTATAAAGCATCCAGCAGCTCTTAATGACATTCATATCAAAACAGAACACGACAATTTGCATAATTTAATACCTACAAAATCAGTAAGACTTTTTTCCCTCCTCCTGAGAATACAGTGGATAGATTTTAACAAGAACTGTGCTGGTTTATATAGCTTAAATTAAAATACCCCATACATGTGTATGCATCTTCACAGAAGTTAAAATTCAATGTTAAGTTAAGCAAATATACTTGAACACAGATAACTGCTGGAATAGGTAGAAAACTAAAGTGTTTTAGCATACACTAGCAGCAAAATGCTAGGGAGAAGAATAGATGATTTTTAAGATTAGAAGGTATCAAGATCAGGGTTTATTCAATCTGCAGTTAGCAGCAGCCCCAACATGCTTTATTTGTGCTCAGAGCATTCCAAAACACATTCCAATCCTTGATTTAATCTAGTGCCTTAATCATTCATATTAAAACTGCACTCAAAACATGCCAAGCACTTTCTACAGAGGAAGACACAGTTCCTGTCCTCAAGGGCATACCATCTGAAGTGAGAGTTTTAGGTATGTGGGCAGAAAGAAGACAAAGGTCAGAAAGGATATGTAGGAAACAGCAGCAAGATCTGGACACAGCTTGGAATTGAGGGAAGAGGGAAAGTAAGGAGTTGAAGATAATCCCTTTGTCATTTGAGATAGGAGCCTGATCAACATGGATTGACGGTGATGTGCTCAGTCACTGAGAAGGGGGAGGCAAGATAAGGACCTGAATTCTGTTTTTTACCCTCTAATGTATCTGAACACCATTTTAAAAGTTTCCAAATTTCTCTCACTTTGAGGATTAAAACTGAGACCATTGGTTTATTTGGTCACCTCTTGAATCTTAAAAATCATGTCGTTAACTAGAAGTATACTGGAACCCTCCAAAGTTCCTTTATTTTTCACTCGTTCACATAGTGATTTTCAACAGTCTGAAATTCAAAATTACAGCTATTAATTCTGTCCACAAGCGCTATCTTAAAATTTGATCATGATTTCAAGTTTTGATAATTAAAAATAGGATTAATATACAACAATAGCTTTATAATCAGTGTAAGTTTTTGAAAATACATTTGACTTGTTCTATTAAGTCTGTTTTTATGTGACAACTTTCAGTATTGTAATGCAAATGTCATATAAAGTGTATTTTAATGAATTCTTACTGCTTACATCAAGATGGGTGGAAAAAAATGTTTTTTTTTAAGTGACATTTTCTTCCCAATAACAATTATAATAATAAAGAATAAAGGTAACTATAATAATTAAATACAAAAATTAGAGACTATGAGGGAAAGGTTTAACTCCTTTTGTTAGTCCAGTAGTATAAAAATGAAATACCTACAAATTAAACACAGCTCACTAGCCGCCTGAGTACAATCCTACTCCAACCCCCCTGGGTATAGTCAGGTGTCTAGCCTGAGCTGCTGCGTGCGGTGCTGCAGCCCTACTGCTATTTTTAGTGTGCTAGCTTATGCACAGCTAAGAAGTGCCCTCCCAGCTATAGTGGAGATGTACCCATAGTCTTCTGTCATAGAATATGAGGGAAATATTCAGGAACACACTAACAACTTCCACCAATGTTTGCTTGCACTGGAGTACCACTTGGTCTCCTCTACAGTCTCATCTTACTCCCACTGACAACACAAGAAAAACAAGCCTCCTTTACAGTCACATACTTCCTACTTATTTCTACTGGTATTTTAATGATACCTATAGCTGCATAACTTACTACTATTCCGATAGATGGCTGTGAAACTGATCAATTTCACAGTTTCATTTAGGGCAACAGGTAACATAAGATGCCATCCGAAAGTGTACTTCTGTTCAAGATTCCAGATATGTATGGGCTTTATAACTAGAGCTGAGTGAAACTGAAAAAACTACAAAATTTCATGGCAAAATTTTTCGCCATTGTGCAATTTCACACCTCCAAAATTTAGACTCTGAAATTTCAGGAAACTGGGTTTACTTTAGGGGACTGCAGCATGTGAAAAAAACCATACTTACCAGAAATATTATTGTGAATTGTTAATTGCAGGAGGTAGCCAGAGGGTGGTGGGCCTATCCTGGAGAGGTAGCATAGGTTGGAGACCACTGAACTACATTTTTTGTGGCCAGTATCACATTCATGTTTTCAGAAGAGTGTGGCGGGCGCCAACAATTTTTCAAGGCTTCTTTTGTATTTGTACATTAAATAATATGAAAAACATCATATTTAATATTACGTAATATATGAATTCAGAGAGAAGAGAGAAGCCAGAGAGAAGCTGCGAGGACAGAGAACACCAGTGCCCGCAGCCCCGGAGTACTCTGTCCCCAGCAGGCGCGGGGCCCCAGCTTCTCTCCCCTGCTGGGCACTAGGCGGGCCCCACGCCTGCCGGGGACATGGAACACCAGCGCCTGCAGCCTCGGAGTTCTCTGTGCCCGGCAGGCCTGGGGCCGTGGCTTCTCTCCGGCTTAAGCCGCGGCCCCGCGCCTGCCAGGGACTGAGAACACCAGCGCCTGCAGCTCCGGAGTTCTCTGTTCCCGGCAGGCGCCGGGCCACAGCTTCTCTCCTCTGCTGGGCACTAGGCGGGTCCCGTGCCTGCCGGGAACAGAGAACACCGCACCCGCAGCTTGAGTTCTCTGTCCCCGTCAGGTGCGGGGCCACGGTTTCTCTCCCCTGCTGGGCACTAGGCGGGTGCACATAAATGCCCTGGCGGGCACCGCGTTGGGGACCGCTGATTTAGTTGATTGAGAAGAGGACTGGAAACCTCTCACCTATCTGCCAATGAATAGCTTTAGCAATATTTTTTATATAATTAATTATTTCAGTAAACCTCTCAAGACCAATTCTTCAGCACATGGCCCCAACCCAGTAAAGCACTTAAGTACGTGCTTAACTTCAAGCACGTGAGTAGTCACAATGCAGTCAGGAGGTGGAGGGCAACGCAGCACACCATCACCTAAAACTGACCTCCCCAATTCCTCTTCCAGATTTCTTACAAATTAAGCTGGTTGGTTTTAGCTTCATTATGATGCCCTAGCATGCACCATGTTGAGCTGAAGCCAGTTGATGTGATTTAGGAGAACTGAAAGGTAAATAAAAAGGGTTTGGTTTGAAGTTGCCATATGGTTAATGTCCCTATTAGCTCACTAAACTGGACCGTTCAGCACATTTTGCTCAAGCAGATGGAAATTTGAGATTTTATTTTTAGTTCACCTTTAAGTAAGAAGAATTGCTGTAAGTATCCACAGGAATTCATGAAGCTAGAGCTCAGCAGCATGACAGTAACCAATGACTGGATAAAAATTGCTTCCTGAAGGTAGTACAGATAATCTGTTTATCAGGCACTGTATTCTGTCTTTTTATACAGACTCTCAGAGCTTCTGTACGCGGTATTTACACATGCCTGAATATAGTCTCTGCTCATTTTTTTCTTTTTTTCTAGCTGCTGATTGAAGTTACTGGATAAATTCAGTGTTGCTCATTTGTGAGCTAACAACTCTGATTAGCAGAAAGAGTGATCACTATCCACAGACTCTACACAATGACAATTCAGATTAACAGGGTAACTAAATTAAATTCAAGTCACATCTAAATTACATTACTCTTAAAATAAACTACAAAATCTTCTCACCTTTATAGTCGCCCTTTCCTTGAAGCACTATACCTTTCCTGATTCCTACATAAAACCTTTCAGTTTACACATAATATAAGAATACGCAGAGCAGATTATGAAAGCAGAACACATTAGGTGCAGTTATGTATTTCTATTCATTCCTGTAATGCAGTGTTTCATGGTTTGGTATTATATTATATCCAAGCACCATACCATTTTTATATGAACCCTGCATTCTAGAATGTTTTGTGCAACCATTTTCACATGTTCATAGCAAAGTCAACATCTGCTTCTTCCTTTGTGTTTTCCCATGATTTGTGTGAATAAAATTAGTTAACAGTAACTGGGCTATTATAAAAGATATTTCTATAAACATTTATTGGTGCAAGCATTGCCTGACCTTCCAACAGAATATTAAAAGTGAACTGTACAGATGTGTTTACATCAGGCATGTTCGCCCTGTGGGAAAGGAATTGTATTACATCTCTGGAGAACAAATAACTATGGAAAATGTTTTTACAAGTTATCAGGCCTCCTTAACTACGATATGGGACTAATCACCAGCTCCCACAGGATATCATTATGGATCCTAAACATGGAGTTTGGAACCAATTAACTTTCAAAACTAGTGGCATCAACTCCTAATGTCTAAGCCATGTGCCATGCTGCTCATACTCAAAAATGAATTACATAATTAAAAGGATCATCTGAGGATTTTTGGTGTGATGAAAAATAAAAGTATTTGAAGAAACTTTAATTTTAAGCCTAGTAGTGAATAAGAACCGAATCTTGTACTGAAAAACATTTGCTTCAGAAGGTTTCTGCAATACTATCTTGGAATTTTTATCCAAGTCAGCTTCATGATATGAAAATCAAGAATAGTCTATCCAAGGCTGACAGAAATGTATGTTCAAAACAATGTTTTGGGAGGACAATGCCCATAAATTTCTCTCTAGAAAATACAGCACTATCATGAACATAAGTATTTTATTTAATCTTTAGCTGACATACAACTATAATGAGGGGACGGAATGCTGGAATTAGCCCCTCTACAGTCTATTGCCCATGTTAAAGAAATAGCTGATATAGAGTGAACAAGAAATTACTTTAAAAGGGTACATCCTATTTATAAAGGAGCTTGCATGCAATATTGCAATCCATTAGCTGAACCAAGAGGTGAAAATCAAAGTTAATAGGCATCAGAAAGGCCTCCTTGAGAATGCATGTTAACAGTTATTGACAGCAACTAAAAAGATGTTTGTACTGACATGCCTCCAGTGGATACCCAAGTTACATAAAGAATACAAATCAGAAATACTGATTTGTTGAAGTGCAGTGACGAGACAATAGTTGCTTACTAATTTGAATTAATGTTCCAGCTATTAAGAGATCGCAACTAAGCAAAACATTCTGCAGAAGATATGGGCAGTGTTTTGTGGCTTCTTTTTTGATTAAGGAATTATCTGTGTTGAAAGTAAAAACAGAAGATCACTTTAGAAATGTTGGCAACAAATGTAACTTTATGGTGTCAATACAGACATTAAATAGTTTTTGTAAGATTACACCAGATATACAGTATTCTGGCTCATCCCACAGCAATAGCTGAATATCTGTGTAAAAGGAAAAGAATGGTTTCTGGAAGGTGAATTAGATGCAGAGAGAAAACATAGTCAAACTGCCTACTAACGGGTAAAATTTACCTTAGGGTGGATAGAGACAGGACAGAAGGCAAGTTCTTTGATAACAGCCATTTCAGTTTTGTTACTGGACTATTTGTTTAAGCATAAACAATGTTAAAGGAGTCTGTCCCTAAGAATAGGAATATCAGAACATTAAAGATGTATTTACATACAAGAGTATACTCCTGTTTATCCAAATCTTTCAGACAACCGGGTGTTCAGATAAACAGATGTGCTATTAATATAGGGCTACATGTGAGACTATAACTGCCTCTACTCATTCAGAGTGCCTCCTGCTTTTAGAGTTGGCACTGCACTGATCTGCACCCCCAGTGCTCCTTTTTGGTTCTTCCGTTATGCTGCACTGACTTATCCTTTGTCTTTGTGTTCTGTGACTTAGTCCTCTGGCCAAGACACTTATCCAGTCTTGTCCCTTTCCAGGGTACCAAGTATCCAATGAAATCACCAACTTTGCCCTCAGTTCTCCTGCAGGACTTCTCCCACAAGAGCTTATCTCCTTCTCCAGGACTTCTCTCACAAAAGCCTGTCTTGCTCGCTGTGATTTTCTCTTTGTAGGAGAGTCCTGCCTTCTCTGCAGTCTCTCCCCACAATGGAGTTCCCTCAGGAGATTTACAAACCCAGGTATCTAATGGCTCATCATCTACCTCCACCCCTTCTGGCCAGGAAGGAATCAGTCAATCACCCCACAGGTAGAGCATCTCTCTAATTGGGTTTTTCCCCCGCTTCTTCTGCAGGTGATGGGAGTTCATCCCATCACAGGTACACAATATGGATTTGGATAACTAGGATTTTCAACTAACTGGAATTATGCTGTATTTAAAAGTCTTCCCAGCATGACATTAAAACTTCCATCCATTTAAATTATCAATTGCTTTTCATAATATATCTTAGTGATATGGCTAATTACTAAAGCTTGCTCTCACAGCAATTACTATATTCAATTATTAAAGGGATTGCTATCACTTCATCTTCTCCATTTTATTCCTGTAATTAAATAATTATATGAACTTTGTGATATCCCAATGAATTCAATGTCAGACAGCTTTCTGAACCAGCAAGGCTAATTAGTAATTTCTAAGGAGGGAAGTGAAAAAACTTCCCTGAATGAAACAATAAGGGGCTTTCTAGGTAAGCAAAATATTAACTAACTACCGGTAACTAAGTTGAGGGCTGGCTAGTTCCCCGAGTTCAACATTATCAGTCTTATGACATATTCTTCTGAGTGATCAGTAGTTTTTTTCCTGACTAAGAAGTAAGAGTGCTCCCTGCAAGCCCGCCACCCCCATTATCTCCTCCATCACCCAGGTTTTGCTCGGAGGCCTGCAATCAAAGTACTGATCTGACCTCACCCTGCTTAGACTACAAGACTGAATGAGATCAAAATATGGAAGAAGGTAATTTTAAGGATAATGAAGGTTATATTACATATATATTATACAGTAGAAAAGTTATCTTTCTAGATCTGTTAACTTTTTATGCAATTACATGAGTTTTCTGAAACATTACTTAAGTGTACCACAGGTCTGACTCATCTTACGTGGGGGTTCTGTTCCGCAGTTAGTGCGTAAAGTGAAAACCGCGTAGAGCCAAAACTCCATTGAGTTCAATGGTGGGCGAAATCGCCCGCACTACAGGTATAGTATTAAAATTGTTGTTTCTTTTTTTTTGTTTTTGTTTTTGCCGACAGCGTAAAGTTGAAATTGCACATGTTAAATGCGCGTAAGATGCGACAGACCTGTAATATAAAAATTTGAGAAACTATAAACAAAAGCAATAGTGGATTTTGAGCCTTATACAGTCTGTTCTAATCCTGTTCATAAAAGAAGGATTTGTAATGGCTAGCTACTATATACAAAAAACAAATGACTCCACATTGAAAATATCCTAGGAATTGGGAGAAGCAAAACCAACTAGATTTTGCATACACACTTGGGAGCCTTAGGTCTTGCACTAGCAGATTGGACATTTAAACTCCAAGTGTTAACAAATGAATCTGTCAAACTATTTATATTGAGTAGAGCTTAACACTAATTAGGGAGAGGAATCAAAGTTGTCATAAATTCCAAAGGGTAGAACGTATAATGATATGGAAGTGAGTGGCCTTAGTTAATGCTAAAGTCTTTTGTTCAACATGTTGCTCAGACATGCAAGAAGACTTTAGCGTCAATTAATACTGCTCAATGGAATACTGGACGTAGGTCTTTCATCCTTGGCACCATGTAACACTATTTCCTTGCACAAACCACTAGTTCCCAACCTTTTGGGGCTCTGGACTCACTTGTACATATTGGTGGCCTGTCATGGCCCAAGAAATAGGCTATGGAGGGGGTTGAGAGCACCCAGAGAGGGGAAGACCCTGGAGGGGAGATAACAGAGTTCACCCTGCACTTACCCTGTAGTGGTGGCTCGTGGCTTGGCTCGGATGTTGTGACCTGGTGTATGGGGTTGCAGTGCTGCTCAGTTTTGGCTCTGGCCCTCTGATGGGGGTCTGGGGGCCAAATTTGTGAGAATAGTGTTGCACCCTGATGCACAGGGTTGCAGCATCACTCATTCAAATTTGGACTGGCTGGCTCCCCACTATCATGGACAGGTGACTGGGCCAAATCTGAGCAGTGCTGTGACCCCAAGCACCAGACAGGTCACAATGCCCACAGTAGGGAGCCAAGCTCCGCCAGCCCCATGGGACCAGAGCTGCAGGAGCCACCCTTTGAAACATCCTTGGGATCGAATTTTGTGTCACAACCCAGGTGTTAAAATAGCTAGAGGAAGTGATAAATGACATCCCTGGAAATAACAAGTCAGAAAAAATAAGTCACAGTACTCTGCACTGATGCAGCATTTAAGGGGTTCTGGAAGAAGGGACAGATTGGTAGATCTTCCAATGCTAATTATAAATCTTCAAGAAGTTTTATCATGCAAAATATTTGTAGAAACAAAGATCTTAATTTTTTTCCACTCTTCTCCTCCTTAATTATCAATGCAGCATAGACAGGCAGCACAAATTAAAGCAGCGAAGGTGATAAATACCAGACAGATAAGTAGAGGCATGGTAAACAATCATATGTAGGACAGCCATAGATATGTTTCAACAAGTTTATTAGGATTTATAGTATGTATAAATCATGAGAAATATCCGTGGGAATTCTGATCTTCTCTAACTTTGCTTCCTTCCTAAATTCCTATTGTTAACTTGTGTGTAGGCGGATAGGAGGAGGAAAAGCATTGTATACACACAGTGTCCTAAA
Organism: Trachemys scripta elegans; assembly: GCF_013100865.1. Lineage (NCBI taxonomy): Eukaryota > Metazoa > Chordata > Testudines > Emydidae > Trachemys > Trachemys scripta. Next base: position 85,123,623 of record NC_048303.1, read on the forward strand.
GTATAAAAATATTAAAGAAGGGAAAGGGACAGTTTTAAGTGTACAAACTAGTAAGCAGAGAAAAACCAATCAGCACAAAAGGAAAAGAAAAACCAACAGAACCCTGGCCAAGATTCTGGTGTCAGTTTCAAATTGTGAGTGGTTGCTGGAGTTTCCATTACTATTTCTCCAGGGATAACCCAAATTTCAGCCTTTAAAACATAAGTGGAAGATTGCTGTACAGGCCTGCAATTAAACCTATTTGTCATACTGATCAACTTTAAATAATGCCATTGCCTTGTTTTTAATAATAATGTTTAGCATGAAATTGAATTTTGGCTAGAACCCTCCCCCCCTCCCCCACACAAATACTAGTTCTATGCTGTGCTTCATGGGTGTGACCTAGAGCTTCACTTGTCCCAACTAGTTCTGGCTTCTGAGTAAATGGTGATTCTAAACTGAGTCTGACCAATCCTGCAGCAGCACAGGCCATCAAAAGCGTACAAAGAATGTGCTTGCTGCTGCCGAAAAGCACTTTTGGGACCTTCTCTTAAAAGCGGTCTCTGTGTTTATCCTCTAAAACCTGAAACTTCCGAGGGAATTTTAAGAACGGAAAGGAACTATCCAAAACCATTTCTTACAAATGTATTTTACCTCCATCCCACCTATTAATACTAGCCTTGCATGCAAGGTAAGAACCATATCAAAGACAAATGCAGGAATATAAAAGCTCAGTTTGAGTTTCAACATTGCAGAATAGCAACATACATTGGGTAAATTCTGTTTAGTTATACAGATGTAAAAAGGTGTCCAATAGTGTTACTCTGAATTTACACCAATATAATGCAGAACAAAAATTGGCTCATAATAATAATTATGAATCAAATCACCATCTAATTTGGTTCTTAAAAATCTATGTATCTATGTCCCCCACCCAATTCCTCATTGTACACTCAGAGCAGTTTTAACTGGAGATATGCAGGCTGAATGTTACCTTTGGATACCACCATAGCAAGTAGCAAGTGGAAAGACCTACACTGGATCTATTGAACTGTGACTCTACCTCTGGATTCTGGGCAGTCTATTTCACCAGGAACGAACTACTATGAGTTGCAAGTTTAACCTGGAATAAAGAGCTCTCAAAACACCAAAACTCGCCTGCATTTATACAGGAAGTTCGTCAGAGTGGTAATGACTTAATGGAAAGCCCCTACTTCCCAAATATAAAGACAATCTCCACCACGCCCCAAGCCCCTCAAGAGCTACTTACAGTTCCAGAATAAGAATAACATCTGTTTTGTTCTCATAAACATCATGCAGTGTGATCACATTGGGGTGCTGAATCTCTTTCAGTATGTTAACTTCTCGCTCAATGTCTTCTCTACTCACTCCCCGTCGGCTGGATTTTGTTCTCCGTTTCTTGATGAATTTTGCAGCATACTGTAGACCAGTGCTCTTCTCACGACATTTTTTCACTACAGCAAACTGCCCACTAAAAGAAGCAGGAAGAGAAGGGGGAAAAAATCTGATTCTAGGAATTGTAAAATTAGGGACAGTTTATATTTATTACTGCTGGAAGAAACTACTGTTTCTTTGAACTAACAAGTCAGCAAAAATGCATCATTGCTTTTTTGCACAATCCAGCACAACACAAATAAAGCTACAGGCGGTAAGGAAGGAGGTGTTAAAATATTTCTGACATCTCACATACAGACTCATAGGCCTGGTCTACACTACGACTTTAATTCGGATTTATCAGCTTTAATTCGAATTAACCCTGTAACCGTCCACACAACGACGCCATTTAATTCGATGTAAAGGGCCCTTTAAATCGATTTCTGTACTCCACCCCAACGAGCGGAGTAGCGCCAAAATCGATTTTAGCAATTCGAATTAGGGTTAGTGTGGCCGCAATTCGATGGTATTGGCCTCCGGGAGCTATCCCACAGTGCATCATTGTGACCGCTCTGGACAGCAATCCGAACTCGGATGCACTGGCCAGGTAGACAGGAAAAGCCCCGCGAACATTTGAACTTCATTTCCTGTTTGCCCAGCGTGGAGAGCACAGGTGACCACAGATACCTCATCAGCACAGGTAACCATGCAGGCTGATAATCGAAAAAGAGCACCAGCATGGACTGTGAGGGAGGTACTGGATCTGATCGCTGTATGGGGAGAGGATTCAGTGCTTGCAGAACTTCGTTCTAAAAGACGAAATGCAAAAACTTTTGAAAAAATTTCCAAGGGCATGATGGAGAGAGGCCACAATAGGGACTCTGAGCAGTGCCGCGTGAAGGTCAAGGAGCTCAGACAAGCCTATCAAAAAACAAAGGAGGCAAACGGTCGCTCCGGGTCAGAGCCACGGACATGCCGCTACTACGCCGAGCTGCATGCAATTCTAGGGGGGGCTGCCACCACTACCCCACCTTTGTTCGTGGATTCTGGGTCGGGGATAGTCTCGACGCCTGAGGATTCTGCCGAGGGGGTAGAGGAGGAGGAGGAGGAGGAGGAGGAGGAGGAGGATGAGCTTGCAGAGAGCACACAGCACTCCATTCTCCCCAACAGCCAGGATCTTTTTATCACCCTGACTGAAGTACCCTCCCAAGCCTCCCAAGCCAGTACCCAAGACTCTGACCCCATGGAAGGGACCTCAGGTGAGTTTACCTTTTAAAATATAAAACTTGTTTTAAAAGCAAACAGTTTTTAATGATTACTTTGCCTGACTTTGCATTCGCGGTCAGTTCAGCTACTGGAAAAGTCTGTAGCTACTGGAAAAGTCTGTTAACGTGTATGGGGATGGAGCGGAAATCCTCCAGGGACATCTCCATGAAGCTCTCCTGGAGGTACTCCGAAAGCCTTGCCAGAAGGTTTCTGGGCAGTGCATCCTTATTCCCTCCTCCATGGTAGGACACTTGACCACGCCATGCTTGCAGCAAGTAATCTGGTATCATTGCCTGACAAAGCCTGGCAGCGTATGGTCCCGGTGTTTGCTGGCATTCAAGCAACATCCGTTCTTTATCTTGTTGTGTAATCCTCAGGAGAGTGATATCACTCCTGGTAACCTGGTTGAAATACGGGAACTTAATTAAGGGGACAGAGGTGGCCGTTCCTACTGGGCTGTTTGCCTGTGGCGGAAAATAAATCCTTCCCTGCAGTTAGTTTTTCGCGTTTGGCTAGCAGGGATC
>NC_048303.1:85131769-85267768 GCF_013100865.1 Trachemys scripta elegans
TGATCTCTAGCAGCAAAGCCACAGGCACTCAGCATTAAGAGGCAAAATGCGACCTTGCACAGAAATCACATGTGCTATGTAATGTGAACAGTGTTGGTCACCGTGAAAGAGTATAAGCATTGTTCTGCAAAATGTAGCTTTTAAAACAATTCTCTCTTTTTTCCCCTCCCTACAGCAGCTGCAAATTCCTCAAGCCTCCCTCCTCCATCCCGAAGGTTATCACAGATAAGGCGTCGTAAGAAGAAGACGCGGGAGGACATGTTTTCTGAAATTATGCAATCCAGCAGGAGTGACAGAGCTCATCTGAATGAGTGGAAGGAAACAGTTTCAAAGTATAGGAAAGAAGTCAGTGAACGTGAGGACAGGAGGGACCAACGTGAGGAGAGGAGAGACGATCGAGATGAGAGATGGCGGCAGGAAGACCAGAGGATGAAGGATGCAACGCTGGGGCTGCTCCGGCGTCTGGTGGAGGTTCAGGAACGGCTGCTGGAAAACAGACTGCCGCTTCAGCCCCTGTTCCACCCTCCCCCCTCCCCATGTTCCGTATCCTCCTCACCCAGACGTGTAAGAACGCGGGGGGGGAGGCTCCGTACACCTTCCCATTCCACCCCAGTAGACAGCCCAAGCAAAAGGCTGTCATTTTTTTAACCTTTTCTTTGTGGCTTTTTCCTTCCCAGCAATCCTCCTCCCAAATACCACCCGGGTTCCCTCCCTCTTTTTCTAATCTATTAATAAAGAATAAATGATTTTTAAATGATAGTGACTTTATTTGGTTTGAAAGAAAGCTGGGGGAAGGGGCAGGGTGGGTTCCTTACAGAAAATCAGTCAGTAAAGGGGGAGGGTATTCATGAAGGAGAAACAAACAGATATTTCACACGGTAGCCTGGCCAGCCATGAAACTGGTTTTCAAAGCTTCTCTGATGCACAGCGCTTCATGGTGTGATCTTCTAATCGCCCTGGTGTCTGGCTGCGCGTAATCAGCAGCCAGGCGATTTGCCTCAGCCTCCCACCCCGCCATAAAGGTCTCCCCCTTACTTTCACAGAGATTGTGGAGCACACAGCAAGCAGAAATAACAATGGGGAGATTTCTTTGGCTGAGGTCAGAGCGAGTCAATAATGAACGCCAGCGGCCTTTTAAACGGCCAAATGCACATTCTACCACCATTCTGCACTTGCTTAGCCTGTAGTTAAACAGCTCCTGACTCCTGTCCAGGCTGCCTGTGTATGGCTTCATAAGCCATGGCATTAAGGGGTAGGCTGGGTCCCCAAGAATAACTATGGGCATTTCAACATCCCCAACGGTTATTTTCTGGTCCGGAAAGTAAGTCCCTTGCTGCAGCCCTTTAAACAGAGTAGTGTTCCTGAAGACGCGAGCGTCATGAACCCTTCCCGCCCAGCCCGCGTTGATGTTGGTGAAACGTCCCTTGTGATCCACAAGTGCTTGCAGCACCATTGAAAAGTACCCCTTGCGGTTTATGTACTCGGTGGCTTGGTGCTCCGGTGCCAAGATAGGGATATGGGTTCCGTCTATTGCCCCACCACAGTTAGGGAATCCCATTGCAGCAAAACCATCCACTATAGCCTGCACATTTCCCAGAGTCACTAACTTTCGTAGCAGCACCTGAGTGATTGCTTTGGCTACTTGCATCACAGCAGCCCCCACAGTAGATTTGCCCACTCCAAATTGATTCCCGACTGACCGGTAGCTGTCTGGCGTTGCAAGCTTCCACAGGGCTATCGCCACGCGCTTCTCAACTGTGAGGGCTGCTCTCATCTTGGTATTCTGGCGTTTCAGGGCAGGGGACAGCAAGTCACAAAGTTCCATGAAAGTGCCCTTATGCATGCGAAAGTTCCGCAGCCACTGGGAATCGTCCCAGACCTGCAACACTATGCGGTCCCACCAGTCTGTGCTTGTTTCCCGGGCCCAGAATCGGCGTTCCATGGATAGAATCTGCCCCATTAACAACATGATCTCCAAAGCACCGGGGCCTGTGGTTTCACTGAATTCTGTATCCGTGTCTGTGTCCATGTCCTCATCATGCTGCCGCCGCCGCTGCCTCCTCTCCTCGTTTTTCTGGTCCTGGCTGAGCATAAACTCCACGAGAACGCGCGAGGTGTTTGCAATATTCATGAGTGCTGTCTTGACCTCAGCGGGCTCCATGCTTGCCGTGGTATGGAGTCTGCAGTGTTCACCCACCCAAGAAAAAAGGCGCGAAAATGGTTGTCTGCCGTCCGTTGCTTTCATGCAGGGAGGGAGGGAGGGAGGGAGGGAGGAAGTGAGACTGTACCCAGAACCACCTGCGACGATGTTTTTTGTCCCATCAGGCACTGGGATCTTAACCCACAATCCCAATGGGCGCGGGAGACTGCGGGAACTATGGGATAGCTATGGATTTGCTACCCACAGTGCAACGGTGCAGAAATCGACGCTAGCCCCGGTACTTGGACGCACACCACCGAATTACTGTGCTAGTGTGGCCGCACTCATTTCGACTTTATACAACCTGTATCTCAAATCCGAATTATCTAAATTCGGATTAATCCCGTAGTGTAGACATACCCATAGACTAAGGTCAGAAGGGAACATAATGGTCATCTAGTCCAGTGGTCAACAACTGGTAGATTACGATCTGGAGCCTCTGACAGTCGATCGTAATCTCTGGCCGCTAGAAGTCCAGCGGCACAGTGGGGCTAAGGCAGGCTCCCTGCCTGCCCGGCCCCATGCTGCTCCTGGAAGCGGCCAGCATGCCCCTGCGGCGGTGGGGTTGCTGCGCACTGCTCCTGCTGCAAGCACCACCCCCGCAGCTCCCATTGACCAGGAACTGCAGCCAATGGGAGCTGCGGGGGTGGTGCTTGCAGGTAGGAGCAGCGTGTAGAGCCATGTGCCCCCCGCCAGGGGCCACAGGGGCATGCTGGCCACTTCTGCGAGTGACATGGGGCTGGGGCAAGCAGGGAGCCTGCCTTAGTCCCACTGTGCCGCCCAGCGGGAGCCCGCACTTCTCCTGCACCCCAACGTCCAGCCCTGAGCCCCCTCCTGGAGCCAGCACCCCATGCCCCTTCCTGCACCCCAAATCCCTGCCCCAGTCCTGAGCCCCCTCCCAGAGCCAGCACTCCATACCTCCTCATGCACCCTGAAACCCCTCCCGCATCCCAACCCCCAGCCCAGAACCCCCTCCCAGATCCAGCACCCCATACCCCCTCCTGCACCTCAACACTCTGCCCCAGCCCAGAATCCCCTCCTGCACCCAAACTCCCTCCCAGAATCCGCACCTCTCACCCCCTCCTGCACCCCAACCCCCTGCCCCAAGCTCAGCCCAGAGCTGCCCCCCCCCACTCCAAACCCCTTGGCCCCAGCCCAGAGCCCACACCCCCTCCCAAACCCCTTCCCTAAGCCAGGTGAAACTGAGTGAGGGTCGGGGAGAGCGAGTGACATGGGGGGGATCTATATATTTGTCTACTTTATAATCTGCATCCAAGTCCCACCAAGTTTAATAATGTTATGCAACATATTTATCCCCTCCTGAGAATATCGTATCGTGGTGTATTAAAAAAAAATTAGAATATGTCTGGCCTTAAATAGCCATTTTAAAATGCAGATGACAATGTAATCTTTAGAGTTTATTTTTTAAAAGGGAAACACTTGATAGTTCTGTATTCTCAGTAGGCAATGGACCAGATCCTCAGCTGTGACTGAGGAACATTCAGGACAACTACAAAACACAAGGACAAAGATTCTCTTTTTGCTTTTCAACATAGGGGGCACTCTGCACTAGCAGGCCGATTACCAGTAAAAACTTGAAGACTGCCTTAAGCTGTGCTAGCTGACAATGATCCAAAGGGGCTGTGTCCTAGCCACATCCTCTTTTCTAAGTCACTTCAACTACACAGGGAGAGGGGTAGCATAGAGCCACTGTAACATCTCCTTACATGGGGGGAGATTCTCTAGGGTCAGACTGTATAGCTTTAGGATCCACTTAGCACTGATGAAGAAGTGATAAGCAAGGCTAGGTTTTAGTCACGGGTATTTTTAGTAAAAGTCATGGACAGGTCACAGGCAGTAAACAAAAATTCACGGCCCGAGACCTGTCCATGACTTTCACTAAAAATACCCATGACTAAAACTTGGGCGGGGGTCTGCGAATGCTGGGGGTAGGGCACCCCCGCTGGTGGGGGGCGGAGGGCAGCACGGCCCGGGACCCCTGCTGGTGGGAGCCGGGCCACAGTGTGTGGCCTGGGACCCCTGTTGGTGCTAGGAGGGGAGGGTTGGTGGGGCTCGGCGGGCTGCTTCCGCCACAAGCACCAGCTCTGCTGCAGTTCCCGTTGGCTGGGAACCACAGCAAATGGGCGCTTAGGGGGCAGGGCCTGCGGGCACGAGCAGTGTGCGGCATGGAGCTCCCCCAGCCCCTTTGCCACCGAGGAGCTGCAGGGCTGTGGAAGCTGGGCAGCCCCCCCGAAGGTAAGCGCCCCCCTCCCAACCCCCTGCCCCCTCCCACACACCCAAACTGCTGCTGCTGGCCAGCTCCTGAGCCAGTGGCTGCAGAAGTCACAGAAACTCATGGAATCCGTGACTTCCATGACAGACTCGCAGCCTTAATGATAAGTGACTGGAGCAGGGCTCTGGATTGCCAGGATAGTTCTCTGCACTCCCATACATAAGAGCACAAATTAAATTCCTGGCATTTTTTTCCTTCTGTTGGAAGGGATTGGAGAAGCTGTGGAGTTCTCCACACATCTGCACAGAGACTATGAAAAACAGAAAACCGAGGTTCAGTTGTACTTGAAAAAGCAGTCTGCTACTTTGGAAACTGTCACCATCAAATGACCAAGCCAGCTGATCACCATAGCTCAGAAACATCAGTCAGAAAACAGATATGTCAGCTTATTAGGGGAACTCCTGAATGAGCTAAAATCAGGGCCAGCTCTAGCGTTTTTGCCGTCCCAAGCAGAAAAAAAAAAAAAAAAAAAAAAGCCGCCATCACAATCGGCGGCAACTCTACCGCCGCTTCATTGTACGGCAGCAATTTGGTGGCTGGTCCTTCGCTCTGAGAGGGAGTGACAGCCCCGCCGCTGAATTGCCAGACGTGCTGCCCCTCTCCATGGGCCGCCCCAAGCACCTGCTTGCTCGGCTGGTGCCCGGAGCCGGTCCTGGCTAAAATCATCAAGTGGCAAGATGTCTTCACACTTTCTTAGCTGATTTGCATTCTATGACTTGATTGAGAATGCACAGACTTCTGTTTCTCTGACAGGCAAGTTTACAACCAATCTTGATCCAGGATTTTCTTTTTCTCTAGGGTTCCCTCCTGCTTCTCCAATTTGATTCTTTCAAGTCTGAAACCCTACTGTATTTCCCCAACTAAAGTGGAGAGACAGTATCTTGTGAAGTCTGGCAGGGTGGAAGTCTACACTGTTGAAAGCAAGGTATCTGGTAAATGGTAACAATTTGCCTTTCTATGGTTAGGTCTGTAACAGCACTGAGGCTGGGTTCTGAAACAAACGCAGCACCCTATGGCACTGTCTGCAATGGTAAACATAGAGCATATTAGAACATGTGATCACACAGCATAAAACAAGATTTCCAGCAGAATGGACAAAAACTGTTGGTTTAACCACAAGCAGCTGATGCAATGTTAAACACATGGAGGATTTAACAACATTCTACCACAGATTTTACCACTATGTAATTTCCCAGCACTTAAAAAGGCTAGTGAGAAAGAAACACCCTATGGAAGGAGAACAAGAGACTTGAGACTGAACTAAAAGAGCAAGGTTGAGAATGAGGGAAGGAGGGGAATGGAAACCACTGACCTCTTCACACACTCCTTCCAAAGGAGAAGCCCTGATCTAAGACACAGCCATAAAGAGGAGATGCTGGAACTATAGAAATGTTTCCCTACACAATGAGGACTAAAATTTAACCTTATGCAGACCTTTTCCTTTATTTAAAGTGAAATGAACAAAAAAGGCAAATGTCACATGGACATAATAGCTTCTGTTCTGTCTATTACCAACCTTTTAAGTCATCACATACTGTACTTTCAGCTGTTTCACATTAAGAATACATCTAAAACTGCAAATTTGTGCAGAAAGACTTATTTACAGCACCTCTAACGTTCTAAGTGCTTTACAGCCCCCAGGAGCTCACAATCCACTTTGTGTATATGTAAAAAGCTACCCTGTTATCGCCAACTGTACACGCTTCTGTGGTATGTGAAAGCCACCCTTACAGCAAAGAACAATTAAGCAACTATTACACAGTATAAAGAACTAAATGCATCGTCACAATTTCCCACCAAAAATCTATGAAGGGCTAACCTCTCTCTCTCTATATATATATAGACCAACGTTTCCTTGGTCTATTACTGCAGGGAGGGTGTATACACACACACACACACACACCATGATACTTGCTCCAGATCCAATATGAACCTGGGAATTTAATAGAGGCTAGTCTTGAAAATACAACATTGTTTTAGTATGTGGATATACAATGTATTCCGAAGTCCAATCAAATCTGAGATTTGAGTACAAAATCCAGTAGCTTTACTAATGACTGTTTTGTCAGTTCAACATATGCAGTTAATCTTCTGAAGAGCCTTGCTCTTTGATTTCTGATCTTTAGTCCTTGCATTAATTGTAGAGTTCTATGCTGTAGAAAGGAGGCACCCACAGTGGCATTGGAACAATTTTTATAGTGAGGATGCTGAAAGCCATTGAACAAAACTGTACACCGGGGTAGACAACCTATGGCATGCGTGCCGAAGGCAGCACGTGAGCTGATTTTCAGTGGCACTCACACTGCCTGGGTCCTGGCCACCGGTCCAGGGGGGCTCTGCATTTTAATTTAATTTTAAATGAAGCTTCTTAAACATTTTAAAAACCTTTACTTACTTTACATACAACAATAGTTTAGTTATATATTATAGACTTATAGAAAGAGACCTACTTAAAATGCTAAAACATATTACTGGCACGCAAAACCTTAACTTAGAGTGAATAAATGAAGACTCGGCAGCATACCACTTCTCAAAGGTTGCCGACCCCTGGTGTAAACCCTGTACATGTCTGAAACCATTTCAAGCCCGGGAGTGCGGTCGCACCCCTGCCACCCCTAGGCACTTTACAACCTAAGGCCTGGTCTATGCTACAAAGTTAGGTCGATGTAAGTTGCCTTGTGTCAATCTAATTGTGCACATCTCTGCACTGAAATTTGTCTCACACCAATGAAAGCACCGTGTTACAGCGACACAGTATGCTCCAGAACAATGCTGAACCATAGTTGATATACTGTGGGCGATGCAGTGCGACTGTAGACTCAACGTGACCTATGATGACCCTAACAGTCCTCCAGCAGCTGTCCCATAATGCCTGACAGCTCTGCTCACAATTGTGAAGTCCACTGCCCAGGGTTCATGGAGACCAGAAGCCTCTTTCACAACCCCCTATTTTTGAAAAGCCTTTTCCTGATTGTCTAGCAAGTACACTCTGCAGCTCTCTCTTGTTGTGTGCACCTGCCCAACCAACCATGCCAGCTGCACGCTCCAGACATACTCCCACCTGGAGTAAACAGAAGTTATTGGATCTCCTGGGCCTGTGGGGAGAAGACAGCTGTGCTTGCACAGAACACTACAGACTAGCTGTAGAAACAGACATCTACAAGCAGATTGCCTGGGGAAAGCAGGAGAAGGGGTATGACGGGGATCAGAAGCAGTGCCATGTGAAAGCAAAGGAATTGTGGCAGGCATACCAGGAGGCCAATAGTTGATCTGGTGCCAAGCTGCAGACCTGCCCCTTCTACAAAGAGCTGCATGCCATACTTGGTGAAGATCCTGCCACTACACCACACACCACTGTGGATACCGCTGAGGAGCCCAAGTCACATGCCTCTGACATGAAGAGCAAGGGTCAGGAGGGAGGAGGATAGGGGATATGCGAGCAGGAGGTCCAGCTATGCCATGAGCCTGGACCTGTTTGATACTCCACCACAGTCCAGTCAGTTCCAGCAGCCCAGCACGGGCGAGCTCAATGCAGGGGAAAGGACCTCATGTAAGTGTGTGATTGCATTTCCCATTACCATGTTTAAGTGTACAGATAACATCCGACCCCAACATAGGATGACACAGGTACTGACTTTTCATTAATTTACTCATACTAGAAGAGGTAGCGGTACAACATAAAGAGGTAGTGTTGTTATTCGCTTTTCATTCCCCTGTAGAACTAGCTGGAAGAGGCGATGCAGAGCAGTTTATGTACACAGAGATGTCAGCAGCTCCCTATACTTCCAATATTCCACATGGCATCAGAAGCCACATCCCATAGCCTTACACTTCACACTGGGTGACAGTAAGGAGAACCACAGATTCACTTACACTGACCTAGGAGCACCATGGCTGCTGTATATGTAGCCAAAATGAACTGAAATGGACATGAATGTTCTTTCCCTTTAAGTGCTATTTTGTTAAAGGATTTCAGAATTTTTTATTGTCATTTTTATAGCACTTTTTTTTGCTAAATAATTCATCTTTATTACTTGACAACATATGCTGCAGAATGCCTAGCACTACTGAAAGCACCCACCACCTGTTACTGTACAGGGCGACAGAACTCATAGGATCAGTGACAGTGTAATAATTATAAATGCACAGCAAGCACCATAAAATTAATAGGTGCATTAACAGACAGTGTTATATTTATAAAAGTACACCAAGCACTGTACAATCCCTAACAGCCCCCAAAACTTCAGGGCCAGGTACAGCACAATCCAACACAACACATTACTGAGGTTGACTGTTAAGTTGCTCTTTTAAGAACTCTCTCAGCAGCATAGCTCTGCATTGAGCTCTTCTAATTGCACTTGTCTGGATGTTCAAACTCAGCAGGCAGCGGCTCCTCCTCCACTGCTCTCCACCCCGGCAGCAACTTCTCTCCCTTTGCCCCACAGATATTATGCAGGGCACAACAAGCTGCTATAACCATTGGGAAATTTTTCTCACTGAGATCCAGTCTTTGAGTAAACAACGCCATTACCAGCATCTCTGCAAATGACCAAAAGCACATTCAACTGTCATTGGGAACCTCCTGAACCAGTACTTGAATCTTTCCTTGATGCTGTCGAGGTGGCTGGTGTTCAGCTTCATGAGACAGGAGTAGGCTGGGTCCCTCAAGATCACGATTGGCATTTCAACATTGCCAATGGTAATCCACTGCTCAGGAAAGAATGTCCCCTCTTGTAACTTCCTGAACAGTCCTTTGTTCTCAAAGATGTGAATGAAGTGTCACCAGAGATCCAGCAACACTTTCATAAATCACAGAAAAGTAGGCCTTTCTGTTGAAGTGCTCTGTGGGAAAGTGGTCTGGTGCCAAAATAGGAATATGCATGCTGTCTATAACCCCATCACAGTTTGGGAATCTCACTGCTGTAAATCCATCCACTATATCCTGCACATTACCGAAAGTCACAGTCCAGCATAGCAGAAGACCATTAATGGCTCTGCATATTTTGCATGACAATGGCCCCCAGGGTGGATTTTCCAGCTCCACAATGATTTCCCACTGACCAGTAGCAATCCAGAGTTGCAAATTCCACAGAACAAGCGCCACTCACTTTTCAACTGTCTGTGCAGCTCTCATTCTGCACTAGATGACTGGGCAAACTTGGCATACAAATCCAGGAATGTGGTCTTGTGCATCTGAAAGTTCTGCAGCTACTTCTTGTTTTCCCCAAACTGCATTAAGATGTGACCCCACGAGTCAGTGCTCATTTCTATGGCCCAGAAGTGGCGCGCCACCGCCTGCCGTTTGCTCCGTGAACACCATTGACAACCTTTAACTGGTTTTCCCACAGCAATCTGACTTGCATGAAACTGTCATGTCCCCTTCTGCTGCAGTTCTTCCTGCCACTCTCCAAATACCGGAGGATTGTTTGTCCTCTGTTTTCAATGCTCATGACAGTAGCACAGAGCTGCTGTGTGGACTCCATGCTTCTGTCAGAGATGGACAGTGTGAAGTGCCATACAGGCTTGTGGGATTTTAAAAAGAAGTGTGAAAATTATGGGATAAGGATGGCACTATGGGATGGAGAAAGTTGCAAGATGGGAACCTGGCTCCCAGTCACTCCTACACAACTCATTTCTACCCCACCATGCATTGCCACAAAACAGCGTGCCAGACGGTGGTTAGTTGCACACTGGGATCCCTACCTATGGTGCACCGCACTGTGCAGCCACAAAAGAACTCCTGGTGAGTGTGTGCAGCACTGATGCAAGGAGATAGTATATTCCTCATGAGCGTGCATACTTAACTGGCAGCTTTATGCTGAGGTAATTTGCATCATCCAAAGTTTGTTGTGTAGACATGGCCTAAGTAGTATTAAAAACCATGCCTTTTCCCCACACCTACTCCACATTTTGGCTACCCTCTAGGGTGATTTCCTAGCCAACCTGTTAAGAGCATGAAGCTGACCTATTGGGGACAAAGGATGGGAGTCCAGGTAAGAGAAGTAGTTTTCTTAAAAACATATGGCACTGTTTTTGCAAATATTTTATTTCTCTATACCCCAAAGATTATATTACCTAAATCTACTGAAAGGTGTTCCAAAACTACCCCACATCGTTTAAAAACAAATGCCATTCACTTGCCTCCTTATATGGATTGGTTGCAACCATGCTCTAGTGGCGTTCTATGATTGCACAATTCTCTAACATAGTTCTCAGAGTCTGGAGTGTCAAATGAATAAAGTAAAAAAAAAATTCTATTTACATGCTGAATAGCCTTCTTAGTCTTCCTATTTGTGGTATTCAGTACATAATAACAAACAACTAACTGTGGGGTTAAGTACTGTATATGCAGATCATCTTTACAACGTACTCAAAGGGCTATTTCATGGCTGTGATCTCAAAGCAAAGCCATTTTGTCCCGTCCCCCATCCCCCCCCGCCTTTCCCTTTTTAAAAAGTGTAGGAAAAATAAACAAATGTCATTTTAGTAAATAATAACTATTAGGACTGCTGCATGCAAACTAAAGTCAGCTATATGATGACTGGCTCGGTTCCTTCCAATGATTTTCTCTCATTGCTCACCTTTGTTCTTACTGCAGCATACGTTCACTACCTTCTATAAAGTGGCAAGCCACACAGACGTTATGTAGTTTTTGTTGTTTACAGCAGGGATTACATGAATTAGTGTCATTTTAGAGACAGCTAAACTGAAATAATAGGTAAATCACAGAAACATGCACATACAATATTCTATTGAAAATATAACTAGCTTATAGCAGTTTTTTTTTCCTTTTTTTTTTTTTTTTTTTTAAAGACACACAGGGCTAGATCAAGTTAGACAGTGAAATATGATGACTGGTTGGTGTGAGAACAAATACTTTCCTTAATAACAGTAATTTGTTTTGTGATCTCGTAATTCCTATTGAACCAGTAGTTAATTACTACTCTAAATCCGCTCCTTTCAGGGCACTTGGCATCATGCCTCCAATGCCTCTATATACAGTACAATGATTTAAAACAAAAAACAAAAAAACCCACCAAACCGTTTTTGACCAGTTATCCTATTAACTGAAAACCAGTTTTTTTGTTTCAAAATTTTGGTCCCTTAAAAAGTCATACACTGCCTCTTATAATCCAGTGTGCAAAAATGATATGATCAAGTGACAATTGACACTAAAGCACTCTAAATCCCAGTGCTCTTTTTTTGGTTTAAATTTTTCTTTAGCACGCTCACAACACAACTACTAATTAGCAGAAATACAGACAGTTGCAATGGCAGTCACAGACATTTAGAACCATAACCACAAAATCCAATTTCCTTACAAGAAGGTACCATTGCTGAAGATAGTCGTTTTAAAAAAGGACTATCAGAATCAGTGATTAAAGATGGGAGAGACTTATTAGCTATTCTAATCCGATCCCCCCCTGCCAGGACAGGATTATTCTTTACAATATATTTTCAAATGCTTTGTCCAGACTAGTTTTAAAATGTCTCAAGGTGTAGGGCTGACCCCAACTCAAAAAAGATATATTAGAATTAGAAAAGGTACAGAGAAGGGCAACAAAAATGATTAGAGGTATGGAACAGATTTTTTAGCTTGGAAAAGAGACAACTGAAGGAAGGATATGACAGAGGTCTACACCAGGGATCGGCAATGTTTGGCACGCGGCCCACCAGGGTAAATCCCATGGCGGGCCGGGCCGGTTTGTTTACCTGCCGTGTCCGCAAGTTTGGCCGATCGTGGCTCCCATGGGCCGTGGTTCGCCGCTCCAGGCCAATGGGGGCTGCGGGAAGCGGCGTGGGCCGAGGAATGTGCTGGCTGCCGCTTCCCGCAGCCCCCATGGGCCTGGAGCAGCCCCCATTACCCTGGTGGGCCGCGTGCCAAAGATTGCCGATTCCTGGTCTACACAATCATGAATGGTGTGGAGAAAGTGAAGAAGAAAGTGTTATTTACTCCTTCACATAACACAAGAACCAGGGATAACCGAATGAAATTAATAGGCAACAGGTTTAAAACAAACAGAAGGAAGTACTTCTTCACACAATATACGGTCAACCTGGGAACTTGTTCCCAATGGATGTTATGAAGACCAATAGTAGAACTGGGTTTAAAGAAGAATTATATAAGTTCATAGAGAATAGGTCCATCAGTGGCTATTAGCCAAGATGGCGAGGAATGTAACTGCTCTGGGTGTCCCTAGCCTCTGACTGGCAGCAGCTGGGCCTGGATGACAGAGATGGATCACTCAGTAATGGCCTGTTCTGTTCATTCCCTCTGAAGCATCTGGCATTGGCCACTGTCACAAGACAGGGATACTGGACTAGACAGACCACTGATCAGACCCAGCATGGCCATTCTTATGTTCTTATTTTGCTGTCAAAAACTTTTACTATTTTGTCTTACACTTCTTTTGCTGGGGAAAATTAAATTCAGAAAAGGGGGCTGAGGTGAGGTGTTTTTCCATTATTTGTTTCTGTAAGTGTCTGTCTGCTCATCTTCTAACTATTTCTTTTCTTTAAAAGAAAATTGTTGCAGTATTAAAAATTTTCAAACAATACCAAATAATTCACCTTGGATTTACTTCCTGAGAGACTGATTTTGTAAGAGGATGCTGTCAAACTACACAGATTATTTTAACTTCAGTTTCTCAAGGAGACAGAACACTTGGGGCTAGAATCTGTATTTAATTATGCTTTTATAATCCATAGTAACTTCACAGAAGTTTCCCTGGATTTTCAATTGGCTATGTATAATTTGAGACCTTTTATGAAGTGCAAGCACATACATCCCTCAAGCCTGAGAAGTTAAGTGCTGTGCAATTAGCACCACACACTTATGAATACTTTTGGAGCATACTGTTCCCTATGCAGAAAGTTTCCATACTGAGAGAATATGGGTTTTAAAAATATTAGATAGCAAATCTATGCAAAAAATGGTTTATTGCTTCATAATGTAATTAAATTAAAGCCGTTATCTGCCAATCATCCAGCAGAACAAAGATGTTTGCTGCTAAAATAGCCCTCTTTATTTCATACTTCCATCTCTGAATGAATCTGTTTGGTCTAAAACAAAGGTTCTCAAAAACATTACTTATTGCGTACCCACTTCCAGACCAACCAGCTGTCTGCCTAACCCTTACCCTTCTCATCACTGATATTTTGTGTGTTCTTCTGAACACTACCAGTTTTTAGCCATCTGTCCATATTTGATTGTTACGTTCAGATATAGTTATAGTGCGACATATACAACACCTTCAAAATACCCAAAGTTCTGAGCTCAGTTAGACTGGACAGATAATAGCCAACTGAACCCAAACTGTACAGTGATTGGAGGCAAGGGCTCTGTAAATCAGCGTCTCTGTGTGTCTGTGTTCACTGGTGCATCTTGAAGTAAATTAACTACTGTATTTTATATAACAAATTCCCCACAGACTTTTAAAGCTTCGTCTGAGTAGCCTATTATGAAAATTCAATAAATAAATAAATAAATAAATAAATAAAGTCCACCATTACATAATTTCTCCCATGTACCCCCTCAGAAATGTGTCTCATTAATACCCGCACGGGTATGTGTACTACAGTTTGGGAACCCCTGATCTAAAACATGCAGAAACCCAAGTCTCTTCCTCTGAATTTAAACATACCGTCACTCTCTTGAGCACAAGCTCCAAGACACATTTCTTCAAATATATCTGACATTTGTAATTGTTTCTGCTCCATCAACTTGAAAATTCCCTGGTCTCCTGTAGGAAAGGAGATATGTGTGAGAGGTGAAAGAGCAAGAGGATGGAAGGAAAAAGCCCTGGGATAAAGAAGTTAGTACTATCTTTCTAGGAAAGATAAAAGAATCAAAGACATCTCTAGCTCTTATAAAAATCTCACAGTCAGTTAGCTCCATAAATTACCACTATCATCATCCATTCTGGCTTCTTGGCATGAAAGATGTCAGAACTTCTTCAGACATTTAGAACCATAAAGTTCTGGTTTGGGGTCAGCATACAGTAGGACTACCATATGTCCGGATTTCCCCGGATATGTCCGGCTTTTCGCTCTATAAATAGCCGTTTGGGGGGGGATTTTTAAAAATCTAAAAATGTCCAGGATTTCCCCCCGGTCGGCTATTTATGGACAGAAAAGTGGCGGCCAAGCGCCACTTGGCAGCCAAAGCCCCTTCCCAGCTCCCCCCATCCCCTGCAGCCCCACCACGCCGTCCGGCCCCTGAACGCTCCGCCCACCTGCTCCTCCCCCTCCCCTGCTTCCTGTGAATCAGATCTTCGTGGGAAGTCTGAAAAAAAGCAGAGATAGGCGGGAGGCAGCAGCAGGGAAGCTGGGGCTGGAGCGGGGGGGACGGGGGACCACACACACACACACACACACACACACACACACACACGAGGAGGAGAGCTCTGGGGAGGCGCGGCCCTGGCCGAGCAGCTCCCTCCGGCCCGGGCTGAACGGCGCCCGGCGGCCCCAGCGGCTCGGGCCCTGGCCCTAGTGGCTCGGGCCCCAGGGCACCGGCCCCAGTTCCGGCCGAGCACACCAGCCCGGCCCCGGCCGAGCACCCCCAGCCCCAGCAGCTCCAGCCCGGCTTGGGCCCCAGGGCGGTGGCCCCGGTTCCGGCCGAGCGCGCCGGGCCTGGCCCGAGCAGCTCCAGCCCAGCTCGGGGCCCAAGGCGGCGGCCATGGTTCCGGCCGAACGCGCCAGCCCGGCCCCGGCTGAGCGGCGCCAGCCGAGCACCCCCGGTCCCAGCAGCTCCGGCTCGGGCCCAAGGGCAGCAGCCCCGGTTCCGGCCGAGCACCTCCGGCCCAGCCCCGGCCGAGCACCTCCGGCCCAGCCCCGGCCGAGCACCTCCGGCCCAGCCCCAAGTCCCGCAACCCCAGCCGGAGCTCCGGCCGGAGCGCAGCCTGATTCCTGGGCTCTTTAAAGCCGGCCCTGGTCAGGGGACAGGGAGGGGGCTGTCAGGGGGGGCAGGGGTGTGGAGAGGGGTTGGGACAGTCAGGAACAGGGAGCGGGGGGGTTAGATGGGCCTGGGGTTCTGGGGGGGTCTGTCAGGGGGGCAGGGGTGTGGAGAGGGGTCGAGGCAGGCAGGGAGCAGAGGGGGTTGGATGGGTCAGGAGTTCTGGGGGTCCTGTCAGGGGGCGGGGAGCAGTTGGATAGGGCATGGGAGTCCCGGGGGTCTGTCTGGGGGTGGGGGTGTGAATGTGGGGTGTGGATAAGAGTCGGGGCAGTCAGGGGACAGGTAGGGTCCTAGGGGGGCAATTAGGGTGGGGGGTTCTCAGGAGGGGTCAGTCAGGGGACAAGAAGCAGGGTGGCTTAGATAGGGGGTGGGGTTCTAGGGGGCAGTTAGTGGCAGGGGTCCCAGGAGGGGCAGTCAGGGGACAAGGAGTGGGGGGGGGCTTGGGGGTTCTGAGGGGGGCAGTCAGGGGGTGGGAAGTGGGAGGGAGTGGATGGGGGCGGGGCAGGGCAGGGGCTAAAGCGGGGCTCCCCCCCCGTCCTCTTTTTTGCTTGTGGAAATACGGTAACCCTAGCATACAGTCAGAATTTGGGAAAACATGAGCCTTTCCAAAAGACAGACAAGGTTTCTGCAGAAACTGTAAAGGATTGTGGGCTCAGCATATATTCATCCCTCCCCTCCCCGTCCTTCATTTACAGTGCCAGCAGTAGTGCCAACGTGGATATAACAACGTCCTTCTCCTGTTTTATAGTAAGGCTCGTGCACTGTTCTTTTAGGGTTGTGCTTTGCACACACTGTTGGTCTATCACATGCATTCACAGGTCTTGCAAAATATACAGTATACCATGTGAGGAACACAAGAGAAACCGTTTCTTGTGCATATGTTGTGACAGACAGCAATTTCCTGCAATATCTTTGGGAGATCTTATTGAATTAAAAAAGTATCTTTGGAGTCCATCGTACTAAATGCAAAAGTTATGTATTACTGTGGGCCTGGATGATCAAAGGACTATATTGAACAACGTGGCAGACAAGAATGAACTTTTGGGACAATACAATATTTCCGGGAAATATCTAGGGGGAAGTGAATGCAAATCTGTGCGCCTCTTGCCTCTGGTTAGGCAAAAACCCAGCCCTTTGAAGCTATACCCTGAAGAGAAGATGATTGTCTCATGATTACTGATTCTTAGGGTCCCTAGATCAAAGGTCCAAACTGTATAAAGGAGGAACTCACAGATTCATGGGTGTGCTTGTTCCAAGTTCACAACTGTTATAAATTTGTAAGTTACCAGACAAGCCCCTTGGTGGGGCTTGAAAGACTGATCACCTGCCAGAAGCCTAGTTGGAGTTAGGGATGATCTTTGGTAAGCTCATTAGCATGTGTGTAGGTTCTTTTAGTGTTTTTAATGTTTTTTTCTGTAATGCTTTCATCTTAATAAATGTGCTTGTTTAGAAAGGGCTATGTGGTAACTTTTAACTGTGGGTAATTACACTGTTTATTAGCCTCTGAGGAAAAAGCAAAGTTTAAGCAGTCTGACTTGCTGGGGAACTCACAGCTAGGAAGGGAATTGTGCAGCCCATTTGGGAGAGAGAAAGATGTGAGTCTCAAGCCAAAAAGTGATGGCTGAGGAGCTGGGAGCCAAGAATGGGTGCTCTTGCTGGACTGTTAAGGGGAAATACAGGTGGAGTTGCCCTGAAGTGTGACATATGTCACTTGCATTAATGTAGTTGTGCTATTATTTACAAATTCCCACCCTCACCCCATTTAGTTGGAAACAGGATAAGCCAATATCAATATGGGTAGGGCTGGTAAACTATAATGAATAGGGTACTATCTTGCCATGCTATTTGAGCATTAACTGGTGGCAATGGAGTATCAGATACTCAGTACCATATTCAAAAGACTAAAATCACACCTCTGTCCCAGAATTGTTTAAATTTATTATTTATTTAAAAGTTAGTCCCTTTAAATTGAGAAGCAGCTTTAATACTGCTAGCATTTGCCTGTGAAGGAAAAAAAACAAAACCTATGGAAACCCTGATAGAAGGGGAAACAAGTGGCAAGATATCAGGACTTGCTGTGTTGTCAGAAGACCACTTTATCTATGCTTGCATATGCAAATAAATCCTTTTCCAGAGGACATTTCAGGGGAAAAAACAGACATTATTAAATGAAAACCCAGTCTGTTTTAAACTCTGTAACCAAGTAAAATATATGACTGGACACAGAATTAACCCAACACAAGAATGATAATCTCATATTCTATTTGTTCAGTCTCTATGAGGCAGTTGCAAGAAGTGCTAGTAACAGTCCTTAACATTTTTGAGCTTGCATGCGCGCTCTCTCTCTCTCCACTGTTTGATTCAATAGCTCAGCCATCAAGAGAATGTCAATAGGCCTTTTTCAATTTTAAGTTCTCAGTATATCAGAGAATTTTGAAAGGAGAGGGTAAAGAAACTGAAAAGGAATGTTTCTGGGCACCAGGATCTGAAAGATATTGGATTGTATCTTGGGTAGTAAGGACCAATTTTTTAAAATTTGTAATCATTGATGGTTCAGCCAAAACAAAAACAGTCGTCAGTGCAAGAACTGGGTTCACACTTCAAGTGCTGAAATAGATGGAGCATATAATGGAGATGATCAAGTTTCATTCTGTATCCATGGTTAGGAGTATATTTTAACAATCTGCAGCCACTCCAAGCAGCAGTGATCAGAATGGTTGCAAAACATTCACTTGGCTGCTCTATGAACGACAGCAACAGTGCCTATTCACTAGGAAAGGCAAGGGTAGGAAAGGAGCTGCAAGCATCTGAATACAGGGAGAAAAAAAATTAGGGTTGCACGTATACATACATGGCTAACAAAGCCTACCTCCATAGCATGATAGAAATAAGTGAGGGAGAGGCCGGGCAAAGGAGTACAAAGAAAAATTAGGGTTACACACGATACTGTATTTTTTTAGGATATGATGTTTCATGATAGCAATTATTTCTTGACCATTTTTTAAAAATAATACTCCAATACTACAGTGATGGGTGCATCACAAAACCTAGAGAGAGAAATAGAAATTGACTTTGATATGTCTTAAGTATTGAAAGCTGTGTAAAGAGTATTCACAAAAAAAGCAATAAATGATAATGTATCATTCTGAATGGGGATGTGGGGCAGGTGGCAGGGAAGGTGCCACAGACACAGTTAGGACTGGACTTAGTCAATCTCTTCATTAATAATCTAAAAGAGCAAGTAAACAGAGATCTAATTTAGTATGGTGTTCAGATTTAATTAAAAGGAGTGGCAAGCATCAGTAAAGCCAGAGAAATTATCTTGAGATTTTAGAAATATATACAGGAAATACAATTAGATTTAATCTGAAAAATACAATCTAATACATTTGGGAGGGAGGGGGGAACTAGTCAGAAAAGCAAATTTCAGCCAGAAATAGTTTCTTGGAAAAGTAGCAAGGCCAAGAAAAACCTAAGAGCAGGTAACAGGGTAGCAGCCGTGTTAGTCTGTATCCGCAAAAAGAAGAACAGGAGTACTTGTGGCACCTTAGATTTTATAATAAATCTAATATAATTTTATATTAATTTTATAATAAATTTATTTGTTAGTCTCTAAGGTGCCACAAGTACTCCTGTTCTTCTTTTTCTAAGAGCAGGTAGAAAGGAAAATTAGATAGCTTGCAGTGCAAGACGGTAGCAATACAAATCAAAACACAAAGATGCAATTTTGGGTTGCATGCAGAGGCAACAATTTAACGGCATCTTAAACTGGGATTATAAACTTTTCAGGTACTTTATTTTGTGTATGTGCAGGATTAGTTACTGAAAGAAGAAAGCCCAGATCCAATAACTTCTTCTTTCTACAGTGATGCAAAATAGCATCCCCCGTACACCCCCAAGTACTTTTTGTTTTCAGGAATGATCTGAACAAACTCCAATGTATCAGCCTATTTAAAATATTTCTGTTATTTTGTTATAGAAATTTACCCAATATTTCATTTTAAATGACCAGATAATATCTTAAAAATACCTAAAGTATAGACAGAAAATTTATGACTCTCAAACTAAAAGGTTTTACCAAATAACAAGCATTTTTGGTTTTGTTCTATTTCCCAGATTCTCTTTAAGAGATATGTTCATCCTCCACTTCCTTTCCATTTTAAACAGAAGTTATCTAGAATACTCCATCTTGCTCCTACTTGAAGCACTTAAATGTTTTAATATGAAAACAAAATCAATCCTAGTTTCCAAGACACTCAATTCCAAATGCTAATGTTCCAGCAAAGTTCACAGCCAGTGAACTTGATTGTGTTACACAGCCAGTATATTTGATAGAATACATTAAGAACAAAATATATTCCTAATATAGACTTACATATAAGAAAGAAGAGAATAGAAGACAACAGGCAGAGTGACTGAGAACACCATAAGAGCATCTATAGGCTAAAGTGCCTGCTGGCATAAGCAGATGCAATTTCATTTGAAGTCAAGATTGCAGAATGCAACAGAAGTTGCCAAGACTCAAAATTGTGAGACTGGTAGCTTTTTCTTAGACTGTGATTTTCTCCTACATCTAATGAGGTCAGGGTTTCTTTGTTTAAATAGTTATAAAAGCATTATATTGTGTGTTTCAATTAAATATTTATAATCCCTCGTGCAAACTTTCCCGGGAGCAACCTTAGAGCAGTACTCCTTGTGCATATCAAACTGGGCAGAAGGCCTGTGTTCTACTTTCTGTGATTTAATCAGGCTGCTACAGAATCTCAGTAGATGTTTATTGAGCTTGTTCAAAAAGTGATTTTTTCAATCTCTTATTTTCATATTTCCCAGAAACCCAGAGAAGCCTAGGTAAGGACTTAAAGCATATAAAACTCTTTGTTAGAGAGACAGGGAGAGAATATATGACAGTTTTCAGGGGCTTGTCATTAAGATGGAGGTGGTGTGTATATGTAGCTTTCAAAAAAAGTCTTTAAATTGGGTTTTACTGCATATGAAAACATTTCAAGAGGAATAGACATGAGATTCTGAAGGAAAAAGAAACAGAAATGGAATAGATGTTTTCCAGTTACTCTGCCTCTACTGAATATTTTCTATTCTTTCCGTTCTTATACGTAAATCTATAAGTAATGCTTTTTTGTTTTTAATGTTGTGACAATCAGGGTCCGAATCCCAAAGAACAAACAACTGAATCAACTGACTGTATACAATATTATTGTACTTTACATGACACACTTCTATAGTATAGTATAAAAACTGGTGATATGCTGGTCATGAACATTATTGCATGATGTATGTACGAGCTGTGTATAAAGTCATGTATGTGTGCTGGAAATATGTTATTAACATGTTTTGGAGGCAGTGTATAAATCAAGTCAGCACTAGACAAAGAAATGTGATTTTACCTGTATGACTGGCTTGATTACAGGCAGAAGACAATGAAAGTACATTTACCCTCAAGGTAAATAAAGCAATCAAGCTAACAAGCAGCAGCTTAAGGGGACAGAGTTTGCACCCCCAGGAAGACTTCCTGGCTCGAGACAAAGATAATGGGAAATATAAGGCGAATAAAAAGATATTTTAGTTATCCGTCACTTTGTGAACCAAGGGCACAGCATCCTCTGATTCTGTGAACATTGGATCCTCCTACCAGGAAGGGCTGGAGATACTCTAACTGAGAAAGCTGTTTAGACAAAGACATAACTTGTTAGAATTAAGTTTTAGGCACTAGAAAGTATGTTTTTATTTTGTTTGTAACCATTTCTCTCTCTGTTCTTTGTTAACAAACTTATTCTTAGTTTTACTATAAGCCATCTCAGTGCTGTTACACTGAATTAAAATGGGAGTCCTCAACTGACTTAACAGTCTGGTGCGTGTACTGTCTCTTTGGAGGCATCAAACAATTTCTGGGAGTGTACAGTGAGAGGGACTGGATACTGCAGAGTAATATTTCTGCGGAACTTGCAAACTGGGGTTCACTGTTACCTGCAAGGCTAGGTTCAGACTGGCAGAGTCTCAAAGAGTTTGCAGGGGAGGCGGATAAACTGATGTGGCAGGACGCTGACACACAATTTAAGCCCCAGCAAAGCTCTCCCTTGCTCAGACAGTGGAGTAACAGTGGCTTATGTTTCTGGGTGCCTTGAGGAGAGTATCACAAATGTATTCTATCAAGTATGATGACTGCATAACAAAGCCAAGCTGAACTTTCCTCGCACATTAACGTTTAGAATTGGTACTAAAGAGGTGACTGGTGCTGCCAAATTCCAATGTATCAAAATATTATGCATGTATAGATTCAAATCGAGATCATATTTCCTTGAATGACAAAAGAACATTGAACTCAGCCACATGGAATAATACGCATGAGTAGATTCAGTTCAGGGGACTGGCTGGCTCAGGGGATTAGTAATGGGATCCAAAAATAAAGCTAAACCTGCACTTTATGTTTAGTATACTGTGGCCACATATTAAAAGAAAACCAGAATTATTTCTCGGTCTTTGCAATGCAAAGAATAGGCCTGATCACTTTCATATGGGTTTACTTATTCTACCCACAGGACTATGCATGAAGATTCCCCAGTATAGCTCCTACAATACAAGTTAAATGCTGTTGAAGAATGCATGCACGCACACACCTACACATACTTTTGCCAGTCTGAACAACATTCATTAACTAGTGCTGCCCATTATGCAGAAGGAAAAGAACTGATTCTTGGCACCAATAATGTGATTGCAAATTACAATTACTTGTGCGATGACTAAAGAAATGTTCATATTCAAAAACATTAAATTCCTAAGAAACCGAAGTTTTAGCTGAACATGCCTTATTTTACGGAATGTGAGAATGAGTTTAAGAAATTAATAGGTCTGAACAAATCCTTTTCTTACTCCTATTTATAGGCAAAATATGTATATTACACACGTGCTCACACCCACAAGCTATATACACATAGAAATCTATATAGATATGCTATATGTATACGTATATATGGTATATTCTAGTTTTTATGAACACGTTTTTCTTTTAAAAGGTTATTTTTCATAAAGAGTGCAGTACACAAATAAAAACTCAAGAAGTGGAAAAACCTGCAACAGTTGCACCACCCTGGCGTTCTTTGCCTGAAGGTTAACACATAGCACTTACCAACCATAGCTGCTATGTAAGAAAATTAAGAGTGCAGCCCTCTTTGTTTTATGTAAGGCGGAAGCCTGTAATGTTTCCCTTTGAGGAAAGCTTTGTTCCAGATCATTGCTCAACACTGAACACTGCAGAGTTCAGCATACAAAATGTGTTCAGCATGGATAAGACAAGATCTCTCCTGTAAAGTATGTCTATTTAATGCTGAAAAGTTATTTGGCCTCAGTGTACGGTGCTTTAAGCTGATCTACAGAAGCTTCACTGTACAAAACAGGAAAATTGTCATGAAAACAAATTTGAAAGAGCAAAAAGTTGTGTAAAAAAGTTCTTAGCATGATTTTGTTTAAGATGGAGACTATTTATAACTTCCTTATGTTGTCCACCTATTCGATTTTCTGCTAAATGTGACTAAAAATTAGAGTTGCCAACTTTCTACTCGCACAAAATCAAACACCCTGTCCCTGCCCCGCCCCTCCTCCAAGGCCTCGACCCTGCCACAACCCTTCCCAGAGGCCCTGCCCTCCGCTCACTCCATCCCCCCTCCCTCCCTCACTCGGAGTGCAAGTGGGAGTGAGGGCTCCGTCAGGGTGTACGGCTCTGGGGTGGGGCCAAGAATGAGGGGTTTGGGGTATAGGACGGTGCTCCAGGCTGAGGGGTGGAGCCCAGGGGCTTGGGTGCAGGAGGGGGCTCCAGGATGAGACAGGGGGTTGTGGTGTGGAAGGGGGTATGGGCTCTGGGCTGGGGGTGTGGGTTCCAGGGTGGGGCCAGAAATGAGAGGTTCAGGGTGCAGGAGGGAGCTCCAGGCTGGGGCAGGGGGTTGGGGTGCAGGGGTGTGGGCTCTGGGGTGGGGCTGGGGATGAGGGGTTTGGGATGCAGGAGGGTGCTCTGGGCTGGGACCAAGGGTTTCGGAGGGTGGAAGGGGGGGGATCAGGGCTGGGGCAGGGGGTTGTGGGAGGGGATCGGGGTGCAGGCTCCAGGTGGCGCTTACCTCAGGCAACTCCCAGAAGCAGCAGCATGTCTCCCTTTCAGCTTCTACACGGAGGCGTGGCCAAATAGCTTTGTGCGCTGCCCCATCCGCAGGCGCCACCCCCGCAGTTCCCATTGGCCACGGTTCCTGGCCAATGCGAGCTGCAGAACCGGTGCTTGCGGTGGGGACAGTGTGCAGAGCCAGAGGGGGGACATGGCGCTGCTTCTGGGAGCCACACGGAGGCACGGCAGGCAGGGAGCACGCCTTAGACCTGCTGTGCCACTCACCGGACTTTTAACAACCCGGTCAGCACTGCCAGGGCCCCTTTTCGAACCGGCATTCCAGTCGAAAACCAGACATCTGGCAACCCTACTAAAAATTTACTTCATAACTTTGAGTGGATGTTATTTTTGTGCATTTTAGATATTTGAACAACAATTGTTTAACAACATTTATCTTCTATATAAGAAAAAGTAATCAAGAAAAAATTGTATAATCGCTTACATTTTTCCCTTTACTCTGGAAAATACAAGCAAATATTTAATATGCTTTTCATGCTTCTGGCTTAATTTAATGAAAAAGTAAATTGACTGAACAGACAGCACTAAACAAGTTTATTTTATGCAAATATTTGGAGCGCCAGGGTTTAGTCTGAGGATAACGCAGAAAAAAAATACTGAATTATAACCTAGTAGGGCAATTTGCACACAGCAAGTACAGTAGACACAAAAGTTCTTAGTTCAGTAAGGATTTCGTTGTTTAACATGAACCATTTCAGATAGTATCTCAGTGAGCCACATATCAGACTTACAAGGCCTTCCATCATTTCAATATTAAATTAACAAGGTTAGATAATGAAATGCACCTTGATGATTTTAAATGGATGCACCTACACAAATCGAAACTAGTACAAAATAACTCAATACCAGCTGAAAGATTCCAACTCAACCCTACCCCTCTCCCAAAGCCACCTCCTTTGGCAAAGGTGTTTTTTTTTTTGTTTTGTTTTTTTTTTTTTTTTAAGCGCCTTGCAGGATTGCATAAAGTCAATGCACTCAGTCTTTTGGATCAACAATGGAAGCAAGTTCCAGAGCCCAAGGCCACTCATCTGAAAGCACCTTATAACCAGCGCTCAGATATTTGAATCTAGACACTTTGTTAGCTCAAGCACTGCAGCTGATCTTAACTTTCAGGATAAGAAATGAGGACAGAACGGTAATTTCTATAGTAGACAAGACCCAAAACATACAAATCAGTCTTTACTGATCAATACAGACACCTTGAATTGCATTTGGAAACTTGAATCCCCGTGCGGACTACTGAGTAAAAGTGCAAATAAGTAAGCATTTCTCATGAGCTCATCAGCATGGTATCTAGGTACCCCTCACATAACTAAAGGAAAAAAGAGTTTTGTAATGAAATAACCTGTCCACTCCTCCTTATTCTCTACTAGAGAGGTTTAGTTCCGAGGGATCAAAGCCAATGTAGGCCTTCTACAACAATGAGACCAAGAAAGCACCATGCCTCAGTTGTGAGGCAAAGATTTGCACAAAAAGAAATTACATTCGGCTCCCAAGATAGTTTGATTCAGGCTCAACCTGATCTCCAAACAGTAGTAAATCCTGAAACCTAGGCCCCTTTGAGAATATGTCTTGTCCACCTTTCAAAACTGGACTACACAAGACAGTGTATCCCTGAAAGGTACTGCTGTGGTAGGGGCAGAGACAGTTACTGAGATTGTAGGTCCCAATTTAATGCTAAGGACCTTGAAACATATAGTTCTGGAATCAGATCTGTAAACCAGACAGCTGGTGGAGTATGTGTGTGATGTATTCTTGCTGGACTGCTCTACCCACAACTTGAGTAGCTTTGCTCACCCTTTGTGAATAAGTTTTCCTCAGGACTAAAATTGGAACCTGTGCGTTTAAATATTTTGTTATCTAGTTCTACAGATAAGACTATCTACATTTTACCCAATTTTTTCTTCTATAAGCGAGGCAACCACTTCATATGCTTATGTTTAATTTAAGGGACACATTACCTAAACATTAACCTCTCCTGTGATCTGCCAAACTAAATTTATTTAAGGCACCTATGTATTTCAGACAAACTTTAACTGAAAAAACAGCTGCATAGTAAGATAAATAAATAAATGAATCATGGATTACCTCACATTCAGAAAGTGGCACAAAACTTTAGAAGCTTATATAATACATTATATACATTATATAATACTAATCTAATTACTTTAGAAGAAGACGAAATTCAGACTAAACTCCTTCAGCTAATTCTCTGCGGAATATTTTTCTTTTTTAGATACTGATTTAATGTGATTGCTCTATGGCACATTTGAAGTATGCTGGGAATTATAGACACCTGTCACCTGTGGCAAAACACAGCAGTACAAGTGGTCATATTAACAACAGTACTACATTGTGTAAAATGATGTATAGCTATAGAACTGATTCAAGAAACAAATAATTCAGCTGCATCAGACTGATGGGTTATCCCACCTCCTTGCTCAAGGGGATGGCAGAGGCCAACAAGACCAACAGAAATTTTAAGGCATTATGCCTACGGTGACCAGATAGCAACTGTGAAAAAATGGGACAGGGGGTGGGGTAATAGGTGCCTATATAAGAAAAAGTCCCCAAAAACGGGATATCTGGTCACCCTAATTATGCCTCAAATTCTTTTACACTTCCTCCACCTTTTTCTGTCCCCCACTCTGCAAATGAGGCACAGGAGATACTCTTCCACAGCTGGGGGGAAAAAAACCTATCAGGAACCAGATAAGTAAGAGATAGGAAAGTGAGACCATTCAGCTCCGACACTAATTTGCTGTGTGACCTCAGGTGAGTCACTT
Organism: Trachemys scripta elegans; assembly: GCF_013100865.1. NCBI lineage: Eukaryota > Metazoa > Chordata > Testudines > Emydidae > Trachemys > Trachemys scripta. Next base: position 85,158,188 of record NC_048303.1, read on the forward strand.
GACATCTCTGTCTCTATTTCCCCTCCCACCAATTGCCTGGTTGGTCTATTTAGACTGTAAGCTGTTCTGGGCAGGTACCATCTCTTCCTGTGCAGGTAACTGGGACCCCAGTCTTGCTTAGGGCCCGTTGGTGCTACTATAATACCAATGAACTAAGGAAAAAAAAAAAAAAGCCAACTGGAATGAGGCAGATTTTGGACTGATTTTAAGTCAAGACAAGAGTCTTCAGCCCCCTAAAAGGGTCATATTAATAGCTGTTGTCTTGAATGCATGTTTATTTAGATAATAAATGTGAAGAACAGGGGAAACTTTCTGTATTAATTTTATAAATTTATATATAATACATTTTAGGATCTCTCTCTGTGGATTTGATGGATTTTGTCCTTATTAATGGTTAAGTCAGTCTTAGTTAACTTTGGGTTTGAGGAACCAAGTTGATGACTGTACACATCCTTAGCTGCCTGGTGCTCAAATAGACAACACAAGGAATCCACTGCTGGAAGACAATTTCCTATCTTAACCAGTTAAGACCAGGTTCAAGGTCCCAGATCAGACAAAGGAATTTTGCTCGTAATCTGACAGACAGACAGAAGCACTGTCTGCAGAGATGCAGGCTGAACCTCAAACTCAGAAGGGATTACTGTACAAATGGATCACACCTAAAACAGACAAGGAACGGATAATGGTTTGATGAGATACATGTGTTTAGGTTTTTGTTACTTATAACACTTTTCTCTCTGCCTGTGGCATTCCTATGGATAAACAGATCATTCTGTTGTCAACAAGCTGTTCTCTGTCACTCCATTTACCAGCTGGTCACAGCCTCCAGAGAGGAACCTGAAGCAGGGGCCAAACCCATTTTGACCTGCTGGAGGTAATACAGTTGGGAAACAAATAGCGCTCTAACTCGGTGATCCAGTTAAAAGTTGGCGAATGGCAGATTTCCATTTTAGACTTCCGGTGTGGGCCTATCACTTGAAAGGGTGCCCACAGGGAGACTACAAGTGAGGTCAAGAGTACAACAACAGTAGGTTCTTTAGGTCAGGGAGCTTGTCTTTTATATTTGTAATCTAAGGCACCTAGCATGTTGGTTTTTTTTAAACAACAGTGTAACAGGTGAATCGGAGCAACAGAAAACTAGTATTCTGAGCAGACTGTTGCTTTTTCATCTTTCTTCAAGAGATGGTTTTTAAAACTTTTCAGGACAGAGATCCTGGGACTATAAAAACTGTACATGTACAGAACCTCAGAGTTATGAATACCAGAGTTTTGAACTGACCAGTCAACCACACGACTCTTCTGGAACCGGAAGTACCGTATGCAATCAGGCAGCAGCAGAGAAAAAAAATAGCAAATACAATACAGTACTACACTTCTACCTCGATATAACGCTGTCCTCAGGAGCCAAAAAAATCTTACCGTGTTATAGGTGAAATTGCATTATATTGAACTTGCTTTGATCCACCGGAGTGTGCAGCCCTGCCCTCCCAGAGCACTGCTTTACCCTGTTATATCCAAATTTGTCTTATATTGGGTCACGTTATATTGAGGTAGTGGTGTATGTTAAACGTAAATAACTAAAAAAATAAAGGGAACGTTTAAAAAAAGATTCAACAAAGTAAGGAAACTGTCTGTGCTTGTTTCTTTTAAATTAAGATAGTTAAAAACATTTTTCTTCTGTATAGTAAAGTTTTGAAGCTGTATTAAATCAATGTTCAGTTGTTAACTTTTAGGAACCACCATAACGTTTTGTTCAGAGTTACGAACATTTCAGAGTTACGAACAACCTCCATTCCTGAGGTGTTCGTAACTCTGAAGTTCTGCTGTATCATGCTCATTCTCTCAATCTGCTGCCCTCTTCTTTCTTCAGTCTTCAATAAATGCAAAAGGCCTTATCTTGAATTCTTTTAGTCATTTCTGATATTCTGAAATCAATGACTTTTCCCTCTTGGCCACTTCTCTCACAAAGCGCCATCCTTTCTGAGAGCTCTATGGTCTTCAACTTCACCCTTTTCTCAAGAATCCTTTGGCTTACCCTCACATCTGCTTCTTTGAACCTTGCATCTAGGCCACAGTATCTCCTAGAGAAATTCCAGAGTCCACACCACTGCAAATTCATTCTCCCCTCTATCAGCTCTGCTCTGTTCCTTTTTTATTCCTCCCTGATGATGAACACATGCTCAACTTTAAGCACTTAAGTTATCCCATTAAAGTCTTCAAGTTAGGCATGTTCTTAAGTACATTACTAAACAGGATCTGAATCATGAACCTACATTCTCAATTGGATCTCTTCTGAACCTTTGACGCCTGTCTCCAAATCCTCTCTTCCCATTATGTGTAGTGCCGTAGATATTAACGCCTGGACTGGAACTAAATTATTCTCTCGCTTGCCAAGATTGTCCCTTCAGGGAAAGGGTCAGGCACATCATCAAGGTGCTGTGTGAGGAAAACACTTTGGCAGTGATGTATCAATTCTGGAATTAAACAACATTTCAACTTTCTGATGCCAGTGTTTTCTTCCCTTAACATACACCAATTTCACTTAAAGGAACAGAATGGTCAAAGTATCACTAGTTACAGAGTGACATATACATTTTGATCCTGAATAATCAGCGCATTGGTATGTATACTTACACAGTATATTTTATTAAACAAGAAAGCCCCAAAAGCGTACAAAGAAGTTAGGGGACTAGCACAATTAAACAGAAAAATTACCCTTGTGACTATGGGTGTTATGAGCAGGTTGGTTCATAGCATGTATAGGTTAAAAGCATGAACTGAAACAAAGCATTTGTTCTGGAACAGGGTAGTTAAAGTCTAAATTAATATCCAGTTTTTGCCATTAAAAAGGACAAAAACTATACTTACTCAAAGAGTTAAGCATACACAATTCAACTGTTGTAGATGCTGTTGTGTGCCCTGTATATAGATAGCTGAAGAGGACTTGAAATGTGTTTTAAAAAAAAAAAAAATAACAAAATTAAATTTAACCTAACTGCTGAGTGGCAGATGGGTGACCACATGATGCACCATCAATCTGCGGCATTGGCAAAAGGATTAATCAACTGGGGTTGCTGCATAGCTAGCATTGATAGAAACGCTCTCTGTTCTCTTTTTCACATCCTCCTTCTGCTTTCTGTTCTTTCTGCAGCAGGATTTTGGCAGGCATTTCTGTGACTTTTACGTTATCCATCTGTCTCTGTGCCAAGTTCAGCCCCCTTTAAGTGCAATAAGAAATTGCCTCCATTTAAAATAGTGACAAAGTACAACTGTCAAGTTAATATATTTGCCAAGGAGTTTCCAGGAATTCTGTGTTTAAGAGACTACATATGGATCTCCAGGTTTCTCTAATTAAATTCCATTTCAGTTCTCCAGAAAAATGTTAACACAATTTTGGATTTTATTATTTTAAGAATGCCGGTAAGAGTAGCTAGTATTCACCCCCAACTGACCTGGGGCATAACCTATCCTGCCACACCAAACCCAACAGAGCAGGTTTGACTGTCTGAGAAAGGAAAAAGTGACATGGATTTCTGGCATTCTTTACAAACTGACTGGACCTGCTCCCTCTTTCATACACATAAGCCCCTTATTCTACCCAACTATTTTCACAGAAGCCCACAATAGCACTAGTTCAAGCTTTGAGATCTACTAAGCCAATCTACAATTTTATTCTTTGAAATAGCTTCTCTCTCCTTCACTAAGGGCAATGAAACCTGCCTGTCACCCATAGCCACCAGACTGCTGTTAGAAGGGAGCTACAGTTCTACAACCAGAACTCAGTCATCTGATGCTGTTGTCTTTACTCAGGCAAAGATTCTCATTGAAAGCAACGAATAAGGAAGCAGAACGCTCATTGCTCCTTATTATCAGAGAAGTCAGTTATGGCAACAGTAATATCCGGTTTACCCCGGGGTTTAGTACGTAATACTTTATCAGTAATAAACACTAGTATCTGCAAAAGCCATATATTCCAACCTACACTGCCAGAGCAAGCTATTTTTCCTGATTAAAGAAACAATATTTATTCCTTTGTAAGTATTTAAAAGAGTGTGGTACTGCTGCTTTCACAGAATTTCCAGAGATGTCATACTGAGAGTATGGCTGGGATGAATAATCATGTGGGTCAGGGCTAAAGTGAATTATTACGAAGGAGTGGCCTGCATAGAACAAGAATGATGTGACTGGACATACTACCACGAAAGGTTATCTTGGGATTAGTGAAGGAAAAATTGGTCTGGTTTTTGGAGCTCATTAGCTGAATCCAAAAATAGCAAGAAAAACCATTAGTGAATCCTGAAAAAAGTCAAGATTAATTGCTGAAGACAAGAAATACATTAGCTCCTTTTTGCAGAGCTTGATTTTTTTATCCCTGAATTGTGCCTTTAAGAACCACAATCTCCCTTCCCATTGGTTGTTGAGGATTTCTGGATCCTGAACCTTTCAACTGAGCTTTACTATATCCGTTTTCCTTTGCAGAGAACTCATAAAACAATATTCATTTCCTCTTGCCTGTCTTTTAACATATTTTCTGCTTGTGGGCACTTACATAACGGGGTCCCTTTCACCCCTAAAAAGCCAAAAATGCATATTCAGTTGTCAGAAGTGCAGTCAAAACTGCAAAATTCTGCCAGAATTTAGGTTGTCCATGCAACCTTAATTCATCCCCCTTGTATGTATGCATTTTGATATTCGTTAATTGTATTGATCACACATGGTCCTCAGGAAATCCTGAAGATTTAGTGTATAAGATGGTAGCTTGGGAGACACAGGTTCAATTCCCTGCTCCATCACAAACTTCCTGTGTGATGCTGGGCAAGTCATTTAGAGAACTGAAACAGAGACTATTTGAAAAATTTCAGAGTAGTAGCCATGTTTGTTGTTTTTGCGGATACAGACTATGAGTCCTTGTGGCATCTTAGTGACTAACAAATGTATTTGGGCATAAGCTTTCGTGGGCTAGAACCCAATTCATCAGATGCATGAAGTTGAAAATACAGGAGCAGGTATAAATACATGAAAAGATGGGAGCTGCCTTACCAAGTGTGTAAGGCAACTCCCATCTTTTCATGTATTTATACCTGCTCCTGTATTTTCAACTCCATGCATCTGATGAAGTGGGTTTATCTGAAAAATGGGGATAATGGTACTTCCCTACCTCTCACAGGGGTATTGAAAGGCAAAATATATTTAAGATTTTGAAGTGTTCAGATACTACAATAATGGGGGCTCTAATTACCTAAGAGAAGACAGATGGTATAGGAAACTATAGCAGCTGTTCAATATTTCTTTTTATCCTCACCTGAGTGTGTCTCTGCCGTTAGTGTACATCATCAAAACTCTCCACGGACCATGAAATTATTCATTTCCTTATGTCTTCTGTAGGGTGCTCATCACCATAACATCAAACATTAATGAGATTAACGTCACTGTGAGAAGAGAGTTCTTATCCCCATTTTACAGATGGGGAAACTGAGACAAAACAACTTGCCTGAGACAACACAGGCAATCAGCAGCAAAAATCAGGATTAGAACTCCACACCTCCCTACTTTCAACCCTTTGCTCCTTCCTCTAGTAGACATTGCTTTAGGGTAGGTCTTCACTGCACAGTCATAACTAAACTGTTTCTCTCAACTTGACTCCCATTCACACACACACAGCTCTATCGTGAATGTAGTGGTGCTTTAACCTCGAGCTAGCTGGCCCGTCAGGGGATATAGATCGAAGATCAAGTGCTGCTGACACATGAGTTACTGCTTGCTGTGTGGATGCAGCTACAGGCCATTTGAAAGCTCACAGATCACTCGATGCCTTCCCAAAATTCCCTTGTGGCCTTTTTTGTGTCTGTCTACCCATTCCAGACCAGAAATTACCTTCAGAAGATATAAAATGGCCTGCTTTGGTGTTTGATGCCAGGAGAAGATAAAATCCCTGAAGAATATGTACTGCTGGGCAAAAGACCACAATTACCAGTCCAGTAACCCAATTAGAATGTTCCCATTCTATGAGGAGTTAGACTGGGTGCTGAGCAGCACTCCAAGCAGGGAGCCCATGTACAGACTATCTTAAAGATTGTTTAGAGAATTAGGTGCTATGTATATCCCAAAGATAGATAATTGACTGTCTCCAAAGTAGACTTATCAGTCACTATTATTACTTATATGGCAATGGCACCAGAAGGTCCAGATCAGGATTGGGGACCCCACTGCACTGGAATCTGTAAGACATTAATGACATTCCCTGCCCCAAATCATTTAGAGCCTAAAGCCCCAATTTTGCTATTACTTTGCATTGACTTCAATGGGGCTCTGTGCAGAAATACTGATAGAAGTACAGGTTCACAACTCTACTAGATAGCAACTATGGATTTTAGGTTGTTACAAGAGCAGCTCTGGAGTTTTCAGTTACCCCTCCATCATAGATACTTTTAAAATCTTTTGTCACTATACAGGATTTGTTGTTCTAAAGCAGCCACTTTTTGAAACGTTTAATATCCCTCCACAGCACATACAACAGAAGTGCAAAGTGCGCCTGACTGACAGCAAATTTTAACTTTGAAATGCTGATAATTTAGCTTATAGCTCAGAGTCTGTCTTATGCTATGACTTTTCACCTGTATTAGTTCTAGACTTTTCTTACTAACTCACCACAGAACCATATCTAGAATACCACAAAAGGGAGAAGTGAGAAAGGGGAAGTAGTATAGTTAGTTGATACAGTTCAGTTTTAAGTTTAAAAAAAAAAAATGCTGCACAACTGAATCATCCTGTTTATTTCAACACTTCACAGTGGTGCTAAAGAGAAAGGATAGGTGCTTATAGATAAGGACACCTACAGTTGAGATGAAATGGATTCATTGTGACGTGAAATGACAACTATGTAAGACACCTGCAGTGCAGTACAGAGATCCAACAGGGATGAGTCAGTTGAACTTATAGAAGACTGCTTCACGGTGTATTATGCTTAAAGATTAACTCTGTTTTGGTCAACTAAGGCCTTGTCTACACTAAAAAGTTAAGTAGACCCAGCTACATGGCTCAGGAATATGAAAAATCCCATCGGTTAAGCCAGCCTAGCCCCTGGTGTAGACACCACTAAGAATTCTTCCGTTGACCTAGCTACTGCCTCTAGGGAAGGTGGAGCACCTGTGATGACGGGAGAACCCCCTCCTGTCGGCATAGGCAGTGTCTACACTGAAGTGCTACAGCGGCGCAGCTGCAGCTATAGCATTTCAAATGTAGATAAGCTTAGTAAAATGGATAACAGAGTTATAATTAACATAATAAAAAGACACAGGCTTCTCTAAAGGCAGTTATAAAAAAAAAACCAGATCTTAAGCATCCATGCAGATACTAGAGGACTCTTAAAAAAACCCAAACAATATGGCTCATTTCTCTAAGTGTATTTCCTTTTCAGATCTACCTATCGAGTTTACCACCATAGAATCTAAGCTCCTTTTTTCTCTCCATATGACCTGTGGAAATAAAGTACCAAATTTCAGTAGTTTAGCCATGCTAAATGGTCAAACTTGAACTCAAAATTAGAATCCCCCTGATCCAAGAAGAATGGTAAGGGCTCAAAACCTACAGGTGGAACCCAGCACTTGGGGAGCCCACATAGACTGTATATGAATATTAAGTAAGGGCAAAACAGAATCAAGAGAAAGCACACACAGAAAGACAATTAAACGTAATGGTAGCAAAAAGAATGGAACATTATTCTATATACAATGTGTTTTCAATGTGTGGCTTCTCATTGTACAGTCCTTCTCAAGTACTATTTCTTTCATATGCCTCAAGTTAACATTAATATGGAAGTTTGCTTAAAGATGTATAATTTAGACCCGCAATTACTGAAGAAGAGTCCTGTTACAGCAGTAAGTCTGTATAGTAAAGTAAGAAATGCTACCCATCATTCCTAATATCTTCTATGCTCTGACAGGGATCCTGATATACTGTACACTTTTGAGCACCTCCAGGCCTCAATTAGCCAGTGTAAATATTCAATTACATACAACAAAGAACAGGCAAAATGCACAATACTCAAACTGGATGTGATCAGCATAAACCATCTACAGATGTATAAGGTGGATGGAATTGTGAAGATAGTGATCAGAAGCAGGAAGACCTTAATGCAGATATGCTTTCACTACTTGTCAAATTTTCAGTATGTATTCATCCATTTAAAAGTTAGCAATACTTTCCTACAGCTATACAGAGCATGAATAAATGGATGGCTGTTTTTTGAGTACAAGCTACTTGACAACAAGAAAAAAATAGTCAGGAATCAAAACGCTGCTCACGTTTTCTAGCATTCAATCAATGCTAGAAAAAAAAATCTCTTATTTTTCTGAGGACCAATCAAGCACATGCTAATCACTAAAAAACTATTTGGGGAAAACAAACAGGAAGCTACTTTAAGGAAATCACTAGTTTTTGCTTCTCAGTGGCTAGTACAATTATTCAGTGTAATAATTTTCTGAGCATAAGCCACTCCAGCTGGACATGAAAGAGGAAGATAACATTTGTGGTGTATCCAAGAAGAGGTCTTTCACCATAAACACAAGATATCTTGTCAAAAAATTCTATTATATTTGTGCCACGCCCAGGCACTTCTAAGTACGGAAAAATCAGATTATTTTTATGTTTTAAGATACAAAAGTGACATTAATTTAAACTGAATTAGCTCTAGTGGATGCACTTCATCATTTTGGGAACTGTACTGGAAGCCTTAGAATTTGATTTTTATACTTGAGACCATGGCAGTAAATGGATTATCTAAAATGAAAAATAATCCTTCTGTGGTTGAGTTAATGGACTCATAGAAAGGAAAATAGTTCAGAGACTTTTTCTCCTGTCTCATCCACGTCAGGATTACTTCCTTCCTGCATTCTGTGTAAGAAGGAAAAACTGAAAAGAATGTAGAGTCAAGCACTCAAAAGATAGGAAATACCAAATATTAAGGCTGCCCATGTGTAACCCTAATTCAGCTCTGTGCATTTTTATACAGTCTTTAAGTACATAACTACCTGTAATTGTTATATTTAGTCTTTCCTTCCCATGCTCTTAAAAAAAGGGTAGTGTGTGGACTCTGTGTGCTACTTTATGACACAAGTATTTCTGCCAGGAAGATTTATATTATTGGTGGGGTTGCATTAGAGACCAGCCTTCCGAATCTTGTAAAAAAGATATTAAAATTGCTGCTTTATTAAATCCAGATACTAGATGCCAGGCTGGATTCTCATCTCTGTGAAGTTAGACCCCCCCAGTTCAAAAATCCCCTTTAAATACCCTCCCTCCCCCCCAAAATATGCAAAGATCTTTTCTGCCCTGTAGTCCTAAGAGAAAACCTCTTAACAATGCAATTACTGTGAAACCTCTATGAGAACAGTGAACTGATCTTTAGAGGCATCCCAGAAGTAAAAAGATATGCATTACTTTTACTTATTATGCTTTTCTCCACTAAAGATCTAGTGTAATTTTCTTAACAGCATCTCATTTTGCCTGTTAAATGCAACAATACTCCTTCATAATAATAAAAAGATAAAAAAATAAAATGACTAACCATTATGTAAAGATAAGTGAATTTGCCCATCATTGTTTCATCTACATATCTCAGACAATTAACATTGCTGGAAACAGTAATTTAAATATTGATACAGTAATTCACTGTAATGTGTCCTTTTACCCTAATGGTCCAAAGTTTATAGTCGCAGTGTGATCACCTTGTGTAGCGAGGTAACAGCAGTCTACCAGCTCTCAGAGAAAACAGCTCTGTCATCATCAGTTTCATAAAACTAAAAATATTGAACAGTCTATTACTAACTATTTGTTAAACACCAAAATGAGCTTGGCACTCCACAAAATGCACATTTCATGACAGTTCCTGCCCAAAGAGATCTTATAATCTAGGTGCTGACAAAGACGAGACATATCATGAGACCAAGAGGAAGGAGTCACTTTAGGTTAAAAATATTTGAGACACTCCCCCCTTTCCCCCCCATCTCCACCTTTTATAGTTTGTGAGTCTCGTAGACCAAATGGGGCTTTAGGAAAGTTGTGAATGAGGAGGGTGGTGCACTTTCCACACAAGAGGCTACATGGATGAGGAAAGAAGAAAGTAATGGAGAGTAGAAAAGAATGGTATGTGTAGATATATATATAGATAGATATAGCTGGTAAAGTACAAAAGGAGGGGACAAATGTGAAGAGAGAAGACAAAAACGTAGGAATTGTGCACGACTTTTGAACGCACATACAAGCAGTTTAAACTTGATACATTGGGCAAGGGGAAATCAGTGCAGTAATGTGGTCTGAAACCATCAAGAAAGATCACTTTGGCTGGATTGGAGAGGAGTGCTATGTATATCAAGGAAGCCTGAGAGGTCATCATAATTGTCTCAAAATGGAAGATGACAAGAGTCCTCTGTCCACCCATATTAGGAGTCTCCAGGCGATACATCATTTGGTCACTGGTTCAGTTTTTGGGGTGTACTATGACAGTTTCTTATACTCACCCTGTTATGTCATGCTTTTTCCACAGGAAACAAATCAGGGGTCGGTCAGTGTCAGGAGAGGATAACAGGAAATCTAATACACTAAAGTGTATCAGCAAAAGAGGTCAAATTTGGTTAGAAACTGGGTTTGGCATTTACAAGGACTGCAAGTGCTCCTTGTGCAAGCATGGAACACAGAGGAGCTGCAGCCCTTATGGATAAGGCAAGTAGCAGCACTTCAGGCAGCACCAGTCACTCACAGCTCCATTCCATTTACCTCCATCATGATGGTTAGAAAATGGCATTCTTCCTCCCCCAATAAATGGTTGAATTAAATTCTTATTTTAAAAAGTATGAAAATTCAGAAAATCTCAGTAACTCTGAATTACGATTATAATAAAATCTCCTGAAAAAAAGCAAGATTTAGTCCCTGCTGCTTGGGACGAAGATGCCACATTTCTGTTATAAGAAATGCTACGTCTGAGGTGGGATTCAGTGCAATACTAACAATGCCTTGTGTTACAGAAAGTGGAAACAAACACTGTGAAATGTAATTTACCTCCTAGTAGAGACAGAGGGCAGCTGTGTTTGAAAGTGTGCTATATGGTTATAGTTAATCCTTGTTAACTGTATAAAAATTGGTAGTTGGCCCAGAGGCAGAAGCTACATTTAACTCATCCTATGAAACTGACTTATTACAGTAGAATCCAAAATGCTATATAAAACATAAACCAACTATGGGTGGGGAGAAGGATATAAACAAGCAGAGTAATGGAGACAATTAACATGAATTTTATAAGGTCCACTTCAGTTCTCTCCCCTTCTCGTACCCCCCCCCCCATCTTGTTAGCTGTATTTTTTGCAGTAATTATACAAATGAGTACGCACGCACATATATACTCAACACCCAGCTGCACCTTTACTTGGCCATTAATGGCTGGCTAAGTTACTTGTAAGCCTCTCAGTACAGTGGGTCTCAAGGAGGAGTATGAAGGATGAAAAGGTAATGGCCTTACAGACAGGCTTAACTACATTTCACATAGTCAGCATCCCTTAGACTCTGCTCTTGGGGTATTTGGGTTTAAGATTAAGCAAGAGGTGGTAGTAGTGCAATCTTTGTTGAACACTACATTTGGGCTCTGCCAGAGGAGTGTGTGTGTGTTGAAAAGAGAAAGGAGAGACTAACACTGGTTTAACCCCCCACCCTGCCTCCAATTACCTTTATTCTTCCTTGATGTAAAAAGAAGAAGAAGGGGAAAATAAGACCTTGGCGGCTGAGCTGTACAGTAGCCAAGGCCTTTAATCCTATCAAATTCTCCCTCCACACCCATTGTTTTTGCTACAGCTCTTAAAAAATTAATTACAAATTCAGTAAAGAAGAGTTTATGGAGTTGAACTGCCTGAATAACTGACCACTTATTTCAGTGATCTGCTGAGGAGTTGCTCCCAAAAGGAAATCAGACAATAAGAAGAGGACTCTGCGTTACTTAATCTGACAGGGATGGAGGTCTCAATGTTTTCCCAAAAATTAAACAAGAAACACACTATGTAAATCTGGCATTAATGGCCTGAACACTCACAGATTCCATTGAATTCATTTCCAAAAGTCAGAAGGGAGGTGGGCTTTACAATACACGTAACTTAAGCAAGGACATTCTAAGATCAGGATGTGTAGAGTTAGCCTTATCTTCCTTCTGTTGTGCCTGTTAATTCACACTATGAAATGTAGGTATATGGGGGGGAAGAAAAATTTACCCGCTGCACAGGCAATAGCATGTATTTTGTTTAAATGCAGAAATATTGATAACTGAAATTCTCCACCCCAAACTGACAGTTTCAAATCCATTTAAAAGAAGTTATAGCTAACTATTAAATAATTGCCACCCAACATAAAAAGAAATATAAAGAGTTCATTAATATGAAATTAATAATTTAGTTTAGCAGCTTGCATTCTAATTTTCTCTGAGATGAGATTTGAAATGACAGTCAGAACACCTCTTCCCTACCCCCACGAAAAACTGGGAGGACAAACAAGGCCTAACCCCCATAGCTACAGCAGTACTAACAGGTGCCACCACAATACAGCTTTAAACTCAGCAGGGGCTGCTTGGTGGTAAAAATAGTCTGTTGTCACTGTGGATATTCAATCAATACTCTAGGAAAAATCATTGGCTCACCATTTATTTATTTAATTAATAAGCCTGCCATAAGCTAGCAACAGTTAATGATCTTTCTTGCTATAATTTATTCTCCACAATGTTAATAATCCTTAAATGTGTCACACTTGAAGAATGCCACTTATAGTAATGAATGGATTTGCATAGTGCCAATCTCTTTTGTAAACCAACTGAAAAACAAACCCTCGCTCACTGGGGCTTGTGCCTGGCACAGGTATCCAAACACACAACTTTACACAACAAATTATTTCAATCTGCCTTCCACAGCAGAAAAAAGAATTCTTGATTTGACTTACATGGATGCTACTAATATGCAGCTCAAAATGTAATTAGATCCTCAGCAATTTCCATAGCTTTGCCCCTCATTCATTGCAACAAAGAATGCAAGCTGTAATGTATGTGGAATCTGCTCCAATAAGTCTTTGACTTAACATATATTTTTAAAGATAGGTATGAAAAAACTCCTTATCCATAAATGGAAAGTAGGATCACTGCTGATCCTACACCAGCCAGTGTACCTAAAGCCTTTGAAGGGAGAAATGCACCCCAGCTTCTCCATTTACAAACATGTGTGTATGCACATGCGCACGCGCGCGCGCACACACACACACAGAATGATACCCTGCTTATATATTTATTATTGCCCATAAATTCTTCCCTCCCCCCACATACTGAAGGGTTTTCTAAACAACATGGCCAATACTTTTCAGCGATGCTTGCCATCATCTTCCCCTCACTCTGGGCTCACTCTCCTCTTTCTCCTTGTTGATTGTCCTAGGTTTATGTGAGCTGAAATGTTAATTCTCCTAGTTTTATGTGAGCTGAAAAATCTGCACACCTTGATTTTCCAGGTCATTAATATATACAGGGTGTCTATTAGTATTACGACAAGACTGAATAGTCAGACAAGATGCAGGGGTCCATAGTACCAAGAGATGCTGCTTTTCATTTACCTCCCTCCTTTTGAAACCATTTACTATTACTTGAGCCTTGTACTAGGTTCTTGTTTGCTTGTTTTTATTTTTTAAGTCCAGTGGAGCATTTCAAAGCAGACACCATCTTTCCTCTCCTTATACTAAAGTATTTTAAGGGATATTGTATTGAAACTCCTCCAGGAATTTTATTGTGACCACAAAGGAAAACAAAGTAGATGCTAATCATTTACTGAGTTGCTGATCCAAAGTTTTTAAAAAAAGTGTCCTGTGGAGTAAAGACATGCTGTCCAGAGAGGTAAGTGTTGACCATGACATTCCCAGCAAGTGCAAAAGAATGAGTGGGGTCTAATAGCTACTGGACCCTTAATAGACACTAGCTGTACACAGATCTCCTATCAAATGTAGTCTTTCAATAGACCATAATTTTTTTCAATAGACCACATGACTTGTTAAAGAAATGATGACCAGGGGCTTAGCTAAAAATATACAGGATCTTTTCATGATCACATTCTACTAAACAATTAGGACAAATTGTGCTCTTTAAAATTAGCTAAAGACAGATGAAGGCCAAGGAATAAGATGTGTGCACTGGGATAGAGGGGAAAGGGGAACAGAGGGATTTATTTTCACTCTCAGACACAAAATCCTTTGCCATCAGGAAAAATTATACTGTTGCTAGACCATTCTGGATAAAAAGGAATGTTTGTGTCACAAGGAAACTGGCATGTAAAATTAACATTACTTAAAAGTAAAAATTGTGTATGAATTGGAACAAATATTTTACCAAAGCATAAAATATTTTTACAGAAAAAGTGGAGCTCTTGCATTCACTGCCACTGTTTTCATTTTACTGTATAGTGCATTGCTTAGTGCACTGGAGATAATAAATAGTTCTGATAAATATACAGCATGTTCTGTTAACCAAAGAAAAATATACTTATTGCAAACGGGAGTTCCTTTTAACGGAGACCCGCTGAAGGGATAGTTCTGATATAAGATTTTCTACTTGCTTTTTTTCCTGTAATAAATAGTTAGAGCAAAAAAACAAAACCAAAGGGATACGGACAATTTGATTTTTTGAAACTAATTAAATTAAATAATAACTAGTCTGATAAGATAGAGCATGCTTTGTGTACCTATTTTTTTAAAATAAGGTTCTCTGCTCCCCTTCTGAGGCTTATAAATGTCTTTCCATCAGGGTAGAGTCGGTGGGCCCCAAGAGAAACACCAAACATGCTGGTGCCCACGCTTTCCTTCCTCCCCACACACCTGCCTTGCCTGCAGTTTCAGATCTGCTGCTGCAACTATGAGTATAATGCTCTCTTGCAGAGGTTGGGGAACTCTAGGCATGAGTACTGTCACCATACCAGAACATGAGATGGGAAGTGCAAGTGACCATCAACATCATAGTGGAACTAGCTACACACAAGGGATCTCAAATGCACAGAGTAAATAGAGGTAGTTTTCTCTCCCTCTCATCTCTCCACTCTCTAGGTGTTACTTGCAACAACAACAGGCACAACATTTTCAGATATATGACCTTTCAAGTTGGGACATGTCTCTTTAAAAGCACATAAATATGACTTTTTAGAAAAGAGGAAAGTCAAAATATAAGAACTTACAACATATTGTTGCCTGAAGGATTAACCAATTTTGTTAAATTTCCTTATTGCTACTAAAAAAGGGATTTATTTAGTTGTGCAATCATTCTTCTAGCTTTATCTAAGACAGAGGCAATGTGTGATTAAATATTTTAATCAATTATTGACCAGCAAATCTTTCTCACTGAGGTCAAGGAAAAACTGCAGTTAATGAATCACAAATGAAGGGCCACTGGTTTCCTACTCCTTGTCCTTTCATAGAATCATAGAAGATTAGGGTTGGAAGAGACCTCAGGAGGTCATTTAGTCCAACCCCCTGCTCAAAGCAGGACCAACACCAACTAAATCATCCCAGCCAGGGCTTTGTCAAGCCGGGCCTTAAAAACCTCCAAGGATGGAGATTCCACCACCTCCCTAGGTAACCCATTCCAGTGCTTCATCACCCTCCTAGTGAAATAGTGTTCAAAACAAACCTGAGCTGCTATTATTGCTTCATACATGTGTCAAAACTCACTGTGCCATAGAACTTAATAAGCATCCAACTAATGTAAAACAAAGCCTTCTGAAATTTTAATAGCGGGGGAAGGGGAAGAGAAAGGAAGAGGAATGTACCAGAACCCTATTGTGTAAGTGAATTTATCAAATACATAGTATGTAGAAGTCAGGGAGAAGAAAGAGGAGACATGATACATCAGTGGAACAAGTCTATACACACACACAGCTCTGGGCCACAGAAAACAAACTGAACCAAACCAACTACTTCTATTAGCTGCATAAGCAATTAAAAGGAATATATGACCCCTTATAATTAAATAACCATTCAACTATATTTCTATTATAAACAACATTGTCAGATCACTCCTCTTTCTGAAAACACTGAGGTCCAAATGTTCACAAACTCATGTGCCTAATCAAGCCAGTCATACACAACTCCCAATAGGTGTGTCAATCCCTACATAGGAGGTGGTACACTTTAACCTCATTTTTCAAACTCAAGTTTTTCATTCTTGAGCTCTGTGCCTAAGAAGATTTTTGTTTTGTTTTTAAAATGTTTGAACATAACCCAAGTAGCCGCTAGCCACTGGTGTGCTGATACCATTGCCTTACATGCTGGCCAATATTGTTTACTTGTACTTCTCCATCTGTCTGTTGTCTCTTGTTTTATACTTATATTGTGAGCTCCTTGGGGCAAATAGCATCTTTTTGTTCTGCTTTTGTACAGTGCCTCGCATAATGGGGTCCTAGCCTGTGCCTAGGGCCTCATGACACTACAGTAATACAAATATTAGTAATGCGAGGGTCATGTTTCCCATCCCACTCAAAGAGGGAAGATCATTTAAAAATGGTTAAGCTTCCAATCAAAATTAGCCAGTCACCACTGAGTTGTGAAGGCTATTTGACTTTTTTAAAAATCTTAAAAAGACTTTAAATATTTGCCAGTGAACCTGAATAGAATAGAAAAATTTCTCCTTGTTTCAGTTAGCAATGACACCTTTGGTATAAACATGCCATTTTATTACTCTTGATAACTTTATAATTACCAGATTGATTTTTTTCAAACATAGCTTGATGTTTAGTCCTTGTAAAGATCTATGAAACAAGCCATGCTCGAGGATTTTAGTATCATGGGTGTAATAATGCAACTATATTCTATTCAGCCAACACAAAACATTGCAGCGCCTTTTCCCCCTCCAAAGTAAACAAGGTAGATTAACATGGATACAACATTCTAGCAAGGATCTATAGTTTATGCTCTTCACTAGCTAAAGAACTTCCTTGCTTGAGCATGGCAGGTGAACAGGGTACATGACTGCTATGTAGCAACTCATGAGGGAAAAGAACTTAGCCCAATGGTTTTTAACCCTTTCTTCATTTGCGGCTTTCATAAGCCATGTAAAGATATAGTCTTGCATAAGTGAACTGTTTCAGTAATTTACATAACTATCATCAGGTCCAATTCCACTCCTACTATTTTCCAATAAGGTTATTATAATGCAATACAAATGTAGCTTTTGGTCAATTTTAATTGTATATCAGTATATTGAAAAAAGCAATTTAAGAGGTTTAACTTGTGAAGTTAAAAATAAATACTGTAAAGTAAATACATCCAATAATTGGTAAGAGTAATGTTTAAACTTTATTAATACAGTTTTGGGATAGCTCACATGAAACAGAAATAAGATTTACACATATACAACAAAAAACAACATGAAATATCAGACTACCTACACTGTTAACATTCTATCGTTATTTCCTCAAAAAACGTTTCTAACATATTGAAATACCATCCGTTGTCTTTAAGACATGTACCATCTTGGTGTAAAAAAGAGAAAACATCCTGCTTATCTGTTCCATCAATTTCAAAGAGCTTTGGATCTGGCCCTTAGTAAATATGTGGTGAAAAAATTAAAAAAGCAGTACATGCTGTATTATAACCTTGTATGAGACGTTCTGTCTTCTAGATACCATTCAGATAATGAATTTAAAGTATGTAATATTTGTCATTCTTACAAAGTTATGGATGTAGAAAAAAATGTATATTAGGGAAATGGACCCCAAATCTGCAAACACTTACACCCACACTTCATTTTACTACTTTGAATAGTCCCAAAATTAAAAGCACTTGTAACAGCTAGACACTATTAATAGTACTACTCAAAGTAGTAAAATGAAGCATGTGTGTAGGTGTTTGCAGGATCAGGGCTATAGTACGTCATCACATAATTAAAGAAAGCAATGCAACACGCAAAGAGAAAGATAAGGTGGTATATTTGAACCTTAATCTTTAAACTGTTGTTCAAGGAGTGCTTTGTTCACACCAATCTACTAAGTGTGTATTCTGTATTATATATCATATTTTAAAGAAATTAGCACTTCACATCCCATAAAAATATTTCCCTTTTTAAATGTTTTAAGTGTCATGTTAACAAAAAAGTGTGTGTGGGGGGAAAATGCACATGAAGCATATCTGACTCAAAACAGAAGACAGTGGCACAACAAGGAACTTGTGGTGAAGATTTGTTACACCCTTTTTAAGATGTTTTGTTTTTGGAAAAGGGAAGCAATGGCACAGTAAGTATTGCTGTCTCTAACTTCATAAAGAAAGAGTACTTGAAGAATCTACCTCAAAAAGTCACTTTTATAACAATGGGTCCAGAAGTGGATCAGTTATGGAATGGCTGTTGGATCCATGACCTGTGGAGGAGGATTCTATTTAGGGCACCAGGTCGCTTATTATATAACTCTCGCACTGCCCACTACTTCAGGACAATGAAGCAGACAAAGGAGCAGCTTATCTCTTATTCCACCCCCTCCAAATCACACCCTCACCAACCTTTAAAAAAAAAAAGACAGATAGATAGCCTGGGATCTACTGGTTGGTTGGATGGTAATAAATATACGTGTAGTGATTACAGCACTTTTGGGGTTTCCACATTTCATGGGGACAGACACCAAGAACACAAGTGCAGTTTATACCAGGTTTGAATTTTATTTCTGTTGCACATTAATGCTGTCAGGATACTCCATTAAAAGTTACAATAATTTGGTTAAAGATGAGTCTCCTTAAGATTACTCTCTAAGAAATTTTTATGTCAATCTTCAAAAGCTCTGAAAAATGAATGAATACTTATGACAGTGCTTGAATAATTTACCAGTCACTTATTAGCCAGAGGACTAGACCCGCCAGCCAGAAGGGGATGTGAAAGATGGGTGTGCAGAGGTTTGTGTGCTTACTGCTCATAGCTTTCCCAAACAGTAGCAGAGTGAAACTGATGAGATAGTTTTGCACTACTTGCAGAACGAACAAGACATAGCTGCTATTCACAACCCTGGGGCAGCACTGAAAACTATGATCCAAGTAAAAGTTTTTTATACTGAGCAGAAAATGATGGCTTAGGCCCATTTTTTCCTCCATGGAAAACTTCTCTCTTACTAAGTAATCAGTCGGTAAGTGTATTTTTTCCAAACACTTACTTATGATGCTAAATGCAAGAACAAATTGACCAACCAACACAATTTACAAAATCCACTGCAAGAAACAGAAAATGTTTTGCTCTCAGAGATATTTTGTTCTTGGTTTAAACAAATCACCTATATGGAACATAAAAAAAAAATTGCAAACAAGGCATAGTCAATTTGTCACAAATACCACACTGAATGCCTACTATATTAGCAACTTCCCTGCATAAGTTATGTATTTATGAGCTGTTAATTACAACCAACTAATTGTCTGGCTCTTCCACTCATTAGGTCTTTATTTACAGAATGCTCACTGACAGATGAATATGACCAGTTTGGGATTTTTTTGTTTATCCTTAATTACTCCCCAATCCCCACATGAAGGAATCCTTGTCTAGCTATCCTCCAGCTGCTCTGACCTGGAAAACATACTCAGACTGTTCAGTCATGGCTCTGAGTATCCAGAGCTAACCCCACACTCAGATTGTATCTGTCATTTCAGAGCACTTCTTTTATACGGTCTCTAATTGGCCACAACCACCAAAACATTCACACAATTTACTTAGGACAGCAGGCAGACATGGTAGCTTTGGCCAGGAGTGAACACCAACTTACTCATCATTGGCACGGAAAGTGATGTGAATACTACACTTCTAAAGAGATAGGAATGAGGAGGAAGAAAAACCATCATCTTTATACATGCTGTTTTGGAAAGGTTTAGCTATTCTGTTAACACAACAACTAGTGCAATACATGCATAAAGAAATATAATGATCCAGCTCCCTATACTTCCATCTGCTGTGATGCATGGAGAGAAACACAGAAGAACAGCAGAGAAAAGCCCAGAAAGCAGTAACAGAGAGTTGCCTTCCCTTGGCATGCTCTCTCATTCCTGGGAGCCTGCAGGAAGCTCCATTCCATCACAGGGCCGCCCAGAGGATTCAGGGGGTCTGGGGCAAAGCAATTTTTGGGGGCCCCTTCCATAAAAAAAGTTGCAATACTATAGAACACTATATTCTCGTGGGGGCCCCTGCGGGGTCACATTACCCACAGCCCTAAGCGTTTCAGGTCCTAGCCTTTAGACTGTAAGCTCTTCAGGTGTGAACCATGTTTTGCACACTTTAGAAAATATTTATTTAGATTTAAACAATAAACATGCACACGAGCTCTACGCACCCTAACAATTAATTAGGCTCCCAACCACATAACGTTGACCAGCGGGGGTGGGGAGGGGAAAAAACACATACAGATAACAAGTTAGTTCAACCAGCCAACAAAACAAAACCAAAGCCAGCCCATTTGGCTGATATGGGATTGGAGGCTCTCTCTGTTGAAGAGCAGCATCCTCTTCCCTTCCATGGAGTCCCTATTGGTGGTGGGGTGCAGGGCCAGGCTGCAGGTTCTAGCGTGCAATAAAACCTGCGCTTCAAGGACTAAATTCTGCTCGCCTTATTCACATAAATAGCCCCAGGGAAATCGATGGATCTACATGCACAATGAATTTAAGCAAAAGAACACGACTGGCCTTAAGACTGTAATATTTATATTTCTTCTGCCACCCTCTTCTTAGCCCTCCCCCACTTATAAACAGGTGTTAAGTAAAAGCTAACATATTGCACCATATGGCAAACCCATAATCTAATCCTGATTGCAATTTGAGAGAGTTTCCGTGTAACTGTTTCCAGCTTCTCCTTCCCTCATAAGAGAAGAACTGCCTGAATTCACATCCCTCACTGGTAGCATACACAGTTTTTGCAAGCTTGCTTGGATGCCTAACCAAGCCAGAAAAAAAATCTGTTCATATGTGCTGCATAAGCAAAAGAAATTACATCCTTGAGCATCTGCAAGGAGAGATATGGATCCTTAAAAATACAAATTAATGAAAGTGCCAGTGCGTTACTAACACACCAGTTCCTGCACTGATTGTACTTCATGGAGCCAAACCAAGAAAAATAATTCAAAGACATTGTTATCAGCTCCCTGAAAAGTTTAAATTTGCAAAGGTTCACATATTTAAAATGAAGTGGTAGAATAAGCAGTATGTTGTGGTTTTAATTACACTGCATAATAACAGACCAATAAAGCAGATTTTTTTTCCTTCTGTGAGAAATAAACTAAACAGCACCACCAAGCAATTATTTCTGAAAACCCTCGGCACCTCTTGTGACTTTCATGTAGCTACACATCAACACATTTTATAAGGCAACAGATTATCAACCAGTAGTACTGTACGTTGACAGTCTAATTCAGATATCAACAGCTGACATCCACTACACAGTTTATTATTCACTTTTGAAGAAAAACCCATTTCCAGACACAGCTCAGAGGGATGGGGACGGTAACACACAAAGGACTCTTTCTATTCCCTTTTCCCTTGCCACCATGATCTCAAGATTATACAGAGATTTCCTCCCCACTCCCACTCACAAAACTACAGGGCCCAATCGATAGCAGGAGGAGCGGGTCTTTCACTTGCTCAGCCACAGAAGATGGGCACAATATAGAGCAGTTTAATATTTCTTCTGAGCGATGACACCTTCTCAGAAGGTTGATTATGTGAACAATATTTGTATACAAAAACATCTGAAAGGTTCTAGGCTGTAACTTGAGTTTAGAACCTTCAGGCTAGCTAAAGCAAAGCTAAAACCTCTTGCTATAATTAACACCTATTTCATTGCTAAAGTATTTATAGACTTCTTTCTTAGAATTCCCAGATATCATTCAATTTAAGGTAATACAACAGTACTAGCAGACAACAGTTGTATTACAACAAGAATTATCCCACAGAAACAGAGCATTCTACTGATGTTTAGGTTATGTAAGTACTACTAAGATGCTTACAAGACATTTTTTCCTTATTACTTGCATATATAGACATATTCTATGACTTCTGGATTTAACCATTTTAGCCACATAGAAATTTGTAAGGTTGGTACATATGTATGTATCACTTTTAATACGTAACCAGAGAGAGGCTACAAAAAGATTATACTGCAGGAGAACTCAGAAGGGTAATTTCTCATAGCTAAAAATTTAAGACTTTATATGTAATGTTATCTTGTAGCCTTCCTACATCATCTCTCACATTTCTCCTTTTTATTTCTAAATTAACTTAGTGTTTTTTCAAACTGCTTTTTAATCTAGATCACAGTTACATTATAACTAAATATTAAAAAAAAAATCCCTTTGGCACAACAATTTTGAGCTAGTACTATTACTATGCAATTAAGATAAACCTGACAGCTTTGAAGGGAAGAAGCAAATTTCTCAAAGGAATATCAGATGTTACAAATTTCTAGAGGGAAAATAAGTGACATTGCCTGCACAGTTTCTGTACATCAACCTGTTAAGAAGAGTTTCCAATTCTCAAAACCATCACTGAAGGTCAAACTCTATTTGTTAGCAAAGCTTAATCTGTTCAAATATCCTTTCACCATGTTCCGAATAAGAGAATGCAATATAGTTACTATAAGCCAATACTCAGGAGATGGACATTCTTTGCATTTTTAGAGAGGAATATTTTTGAAGATTTGCACAAAGCATGTATCACTAAAGGAGATATTTGCCTACTTGTAACAAGCAAACTAACATCACAAAAAAATTTGTTTTCACACTGTCTCCAGAAAGACTATTTGCTCACATTACTGAATACAAAGAGATAAAATAGTGTCTTCTTAGGCTACCTCTACACTAATAGTGCTACAGTGGCACACTGCACTGATGCAGCTGCGCCACCGTAGCGCTTCTGGCTACAATACTCTAAGCCGTCGGTTTAATTACTCCACGAGAGGCAGTAGCTATGTCGATGGGAGAGTGCTGTCTACACCACCGCTTAGCTCGGTATAACTTACATCGCTCAGGGGTGTGGATTATTCACATAGGAATATGGTTATACTAAAGTAAGTTCTAGTGTAGACAAGGTCCAGATGTGCAAACAAAACACCACGATAAATAGAAAACTACTTGTTTTCTTTTTCATCACGTAGCAGACTGAAGATAAGGTTATAGATAATTCATCAGTGACTATAGTGAAGTTTATCAGACATCTTGGGTAAATTAAAAATAGCAACAGTCAGCGGCGATTCCTCCTCATTTCATGAACCAATGAGCACATATAGCCTGATTTTCAGACACACCAAGGACAGACAAATCTAACTGACGTCAATGAGACGGGCAGACACTCAGCACATATCTGAATCACACCCATACCTTCTTGGGAGATTTAAATCTGAAGTATTTCTTTTTTCTGACCAGCAAAGAATTTTTGGTTTGTACATTAAATTATTAGAATGATACACTGTTTTTCTCCAGTCTTCCGGGGGGGGGGAGGGGGGAAGATTTCCTAGTAGATGCTTATTAGGCACCTGCCACTTTATAACTTTAATCCTATTACTTTTTTAAAAATATTTCTTTTATTTTAAAAATTATTGGGATTAAAAAAGCCTTCATGCACAAGAAGTATTCACAAATTCGTGTTTGATAAGATTTATTTCATAAGACTTTATAGTTATTTAAGTTATTTTGTCAGGTTTTTTTTTTGTAACATATTGCAATGCCAATGCAGTTTCTCTCTCTAATCTAGAAAAAGAAGTGACATTGTAACAATCTAAGGCAGGGGTCGGCAACCTTTCAGAAGTGGTGTGCCGAGTCTTCATTTATTCACTTTAATTTAAGGTTTCGCATGCTGGTAATACATTTTAACGTTTTTTAGAAGGTCTCACTCTATAAGTCTATATATAACTAAACTACTGTTGTATGTAAAGTAAACAAGGTTTTCAAAATGTTTAAGCAGCTTAATTTAAAATTAAATTAAAATGCTGATCTTAAGCCGCCAGCCTGCTCAGCCCACTGCCAGCCTGGGGTTCCGTTCACCTAGGCTGGCAGCGGTCTGAGCAGGGCCGGCGGCTGGGACCCCAGCTGGCAAGGGGCCGGCAGCCAGAACCCCAGACCGGCAGCGGGCTGAGCGGGGCCGGCACCCCAGACCAGCAGCGAGCCAAGCGGCTCAGCTTGCTGCCGCCGATCTGGGGTTCTGTCCACTGGCTCCTGCCACCCAGGGTCCTGGCTGCCGGCCCCGCTCAGCCCGCTGCCGGTCTGGGGTTCTGGCCACCGGCCCCGCTCAGCCTGCTGCCAACCTGGTGCTTGGGGTGTGTGTGTGTGTGTGCGCGCGCAAGAGTCAGGGCATGCGGTGTGGGGGGGCTGGGTATGTGTGGGGAGTGCAGGAGTCAGGGCAGAGGGCTGGGGGCATGTGAGGGGGTGCAGGAGTCAGGGCATGGGGTGGGGGGGGGCTGGGTATGTGTGGAGGCATCAGGGATGAGGTCCTGGGGGGGATGCAGGGAGCTGGGGTGCAAAGGGGGTGCAGGGGTCAGGGCAGAGGGGTGCTCCCAGCCCCCTGCCCTGAGCGGCTCACGGCTCCTACCCCCCTTCCCCGCCTCCTTACCGGTCTGAGCAGCGAGGGCGCTGGGGCTGCTCTTCTCCCCTCCCTCGCAAGGGCCATAGGCAGCAGGGAGGCAGGGCTCCACACAGCACGCTGGGGGAAGAGGTGCGGGAGGGGGAAGCTTGGCTGCCGGCGGAGCCTGCTGTACAGCAGCAGCCGGTAGGAGCAAACTTGCTTCTGCCCCCTGCCTCCGCCAGAGAGCGCGGTAGGCGGAGAAGAGCAGGCTGGGTCGGGCAGGATTTTTAATGGCATGCTGCTGCCTGCCAGGGTCTGGCTCAGCCCACTGCTGGGGTTCGGCAGCGGGCTGAGCGGGACCCTGGCAGGCAGCAGCGTGCCATTAAAAAAAAAAAAAAAAAATCGGCTTGCGTGCCATCTTTGGCACGTGTGCCATAGGTTGCCGACCCCTGATCTAAGGGCTTGTCTACACATACAGTGCTACAGAGTGCGTGTGGTGAAGATGCTCTATAATGACAGGAGAGAGCTCTCCCATTGGCATAATAAAACCACCTCTCCCGCTGACATAGCGCTGTCCACACTGGCGCTTATATCGGTGTAACTTATGTCGCTCGGGGGAGGATGGTCACACCTGAAGCCTGGTCTACACTGGGGGGGATCGATCTAAGATACGCAATTTCAGCTACGAGAATAGTGTAGCTGAAGTCGACGTATCTTAGATCAACTTAGAATCACTTACTTTGTGTCCTCACAGCGTGGGATCGACGGCCGCTGCTCCCCTGTCGACTTTGCTTTCGCCTCTCGCCAAGCTGGAGTTCAGCAGTTGACGGGAGAGCGATCGCGGATTTATATTACACGCGATAAATCAATCCTCGATAGATTGATTGCTACCTGCCGATCCGGCGGGTAGTGTATAAGTTGACATAAGTTATGCCAACATAAGCTGTAGTGCAGACATAATGTAGCTTTTTTGGGAATTTCAGAAAAAGTCATTATAGGACAATGCACCAAATCACACCCAATTTAGGTAAATAGGGATATAGCTATAGCTGTACTCTTGTTTTGGTAAATTGTCACTATAATTAATTAACAATACCTCTGGTATTGAAACAACTTCCATCAACAAAGACAAGCCTATATTTATGGAGGCAAACAATTCTGATAAGTCCATTATTAAAGTTTGATCGGCAGTCCTAAAAAAAAAAAAAATCTCATAGTAAGCACGCAATAACTTGGCAAACTCATACACCAACAAATGCATTGGAACTGGATAAAAGTAAAGACACTACAGAAGAGTATTTAAAATGCACGGTCACACAGCTTGCAACTGCAGGCAGAATTTAAACGAACAGAAAAGCTTCAGTAAATGTGTTGCTCTTTCACAATAATCTGCATCCTGGCCAGAACTGAATCTGCATCAGCCTTATGAAATGTCATGGTTAGATGATTGATTACTATGTTGCTTATCCCTTATACAGATATCATAAGCAAGCTTACTTAAATTTGTATTAGAGAAAAAACTTTTGTCTCAGTAATGCAACATTTGCAACAATTGAGAGCAGAGTTTTTTTAATAGAAGTTTCTGATAAAAATAATAATTGATCTGGACGTCTCCCAAGATTGTTGTACATGTACACACGCTTAGGATAATACCAGATTAGCTATCACTCACAGGAATAAATCATGTACAACTGAGACAATTACAGGGGATCCCATAAGTATCAATACTTCTGGGGTCCTTTATTTGCATTTCCCCTCTCCCCCAGGATAAAAATACACCAGTAGGCTGATGAAGCAAGTTTACTATTCTTGGGTAAAGGCACTGTGGTCAGTAGTAAACAAACTAAGAAGTGTTTCTTCTGCCAGGCATATTGCTATTCCTTACATTAGCTTAAAACATCTATGGATTTTATGACAAGCCAAGATGGTTTTAAATTGAAACTAATAAAGGAGGTTTAACTTATGCAATGCATTTAGCAATACATTTTTAATGGATCTTCCTCATTAAAATAGTAACACAATTTTTATTTTGTAATACTGCTGACAATAACTATCTGATAAAAAGTAAAAATAGAACACTGAAAGAGTCCTTAATTTCAAACTCATTCAATGAACCTGAGGGCGTCTGTACAGTGCCTTCTCAAAAGGTGTTAGAGGTACTTTATGATCCATATAAATAAGCACACCATATTCCACTTGGACTATTAAAGTGAGTGCATTCATTCACCTACCTTATTTGTGACTGCCACACACACTACCTCTAAATAAGGGGAGAAATGGGGTGGCTTTGCAAGACTACAGCCTCCAGCCCTGCCAACCCCCAGTGTTAAAAAACTATGAGTCAAGCCCCAGTCATATTGATTTAAAAATAATAAAAATGGGGTTGTTCCTATTTGCCTTCTGGTTTTTGATTCACATTTGCAAGCTTTTATTTGCAACCATGAGGCTGAAATCTTATTTAAAAAAAAAAAAAAAAGCTGAGATTCTCACATAACTCCAGAAACCAGCGTTATAAGCAGAAATGCCAACAATCTAGAGACTCATGATTAAAAAGACAGAAGAGTTGGCAACACTGAAAGTAGTACAGATCTGGGTCTCTAGGAGGTGATGGTGAGGACAAAATATTGGATAATCAATTCTTATTTTGTCCCATCTAAATAATAAATGTATTTTCTTATTAAACAAAAGTGCTGCAGTGCTTTTATACCCTCTACCACAAAACATTCTAGTCTATTTTGACCATAAGTATGTTTTAATGTAAACAAATATAGTTGAAGTTTTTGTATACAAGTCCTAACACCGGATGATGTTCCTTCAACCAGCCCTGTTTTATTGCATTTAGTTTAGGTTACGCTCAAATTTAGTTTTTAAAAATGTAATCCTCTAATTCTTAAAGTATGATTGCAGGTAGACTGAATGCTAAACGATCATTTACATACAGAAAAGTTAGTGGCAGTATGCAATATATAGCTGAAAAGTAGATAAAAATGGTAGCATGAGGTTACAAATGGACAATGTCCAAATTATTTTGTAAACAAATTCAAGTACCTAATTAGTAGCATCTTAATAACTGCTTTTTTTAAAAAAAAAAAAAAAAAAAGCATGATATTAACATTTTGCATTTCTCTCTGCTTGAACAAAAAAGAAAGAAAGTTAGTTTCACTTTTAGATACTCAAGCTGCAATGTTTGGTTTCCAAGTACTGTAAGGAAAGTTCATTTTAAAATACAATAATTTCCCTGGGAATTAAAAAATGTCCTAGAAATATTAACTTTGTCTTACATTTCGTACAAAATAATCTGCATTTGGGACCAGATTTTATGGTCAAAGTTTCCCTTTAAAGTAAATGCAAGGAGAACTGCATATTTACCTGGACCATAAAACTTCCCTTGATTGGAGGTTAGAACTTGCTTTGTCCCTGAAAAACCTTTACAACAAAAACCTGATAGAAATCTAGGAGCTCCAAAAGGTTTTATTGTGGTGTTTAACATTTACTGTGAGTATGTAAATTTCAGTATGTGAAGTTTATAAATTAAACTAGTCCATGCTACACCCATTAATGTCTTATTTTTACTAGCCCTGATGGTTACAGCTCAATGCCAGAATACTTCACATGTTCTTGCCAAAAACCACAGGAATCAAGTCAAGTGACTTAATTCAGGCCACACATAATATTTAGACCACACACACTTAACTTATCAGAAGTGCACGGCTTAGCCTCACATAAGAGAACATTTTATGCCTTTTAACGTAAAAGGTATTTCTATTTCTATTAACGTAATATGGCCAAGCTCTCGTGCACACAATAGAATGAATTAAACAGATTTGTTTTTTTTAAATACTTGCTTATATATATATAGGGAAAAAAAGAACTTTATGCAAAAATTGAATTAATGTGTGTCTGCTGTCTGTGACAATGCAGTAAGGTTTTAAACTAGATAAGATGATCTAGCTAAAAGTTACCTTAAAAGGAGTTCACTGTATTTTCTACCAAAGTGCCATAAGAAAAAGGCTGATGTTGGGAACACTAGAATTGCCAGCCTGGATCAGACCCGAGGTCTAATCTAGTTCAGTAAACAATCTAGTGGCCAACATTAGATGCTTCTGAGGAAGGTGTATCCCCCAGTAAGCAGCTGTGGGATCATTTCCCTCACAGATTTGGTTTCATCCTAGTCCCCAATAGTTAGAGATTGGCTTAAATCCTGCAGCATGAGGTTCAATATACTTTTCAAAATTTGTTAGCACTACCTAACTGTGAACATGTTTGTTTGTGCATACAGAGTACATATGACATTGACATAACCAGGTTAAGTTATGCCCCTTGCAAAATTTACATTTAAATTGTTAATATTTTGATACTAAAATTATACAATATTTACTCCATATTCACTGGGCCATTGACAACAAACTGTTTAAAAAAAAAAAAAATCCTGCAGTTCACAAAAGACAAAACACAAAAAGAACCCACACACAACTGACTTCATTTAACATTAAACTGAAGGCTCTTAAAAGTCAAAGAACACGACAAACACTAGCCAACGGTTTGGGCTTCGTATCAAAAAGCTGTGGCAGAAGCTGTGCATTTAGTAGCATTCAACAAATAGGCTTTATATAGACAGTGTTAAACCTACAGCTCTTAACTACTATAAGTCTCCAGATCTGACTTTTTTTCCCACTTGGAACAGAATAATTAAACACATATGCCTTGAATCTTCATTAAACAGAGAACAGTTAAAAAAAATTAAATGGATTCTCCCATATCTTTATATGCAGAGTACCATTTTGATTTTAGTAAAATAATTAAAGATCACATAACAGATATACAGAGCTTCTAAAATGCGAAGTGTATTTCTCTCTATATACAAACAATATATTGCAATTTAAGTTACCCGTTTGACTAACATAAGTCAAAGCACAACACAAAATTATTTGAGATCCCTATTTAAAATCTCACACATATACACACAGACCGTTAGATATATAAATATGAAGTTAGAAGTTATTAAATTAGCAACTATCAAGTTCTAAATTCCTATTAGTTTGAATTATTTAAGACAGCAACATATGATTGTTTAAAATCACATTCCTTATTTGAATTATACCTACTAGAACACACTGGTATCTTAAAGGAAATAAGGTGGTACAACATGACTATGTATAGGAACAAGAAATTAAATCTGCATGCATTCTCTAGACCTAGGTCAATACATTTTGCTTTAGTCCATAATAATGAATTTTTATATGACATGGAAGTACTACCAGTACCATTTGGAGTCCCTTAACCTATGTTGTATGATCACCTCATTTTACTGTATTCACACTCAGGATATTTCTACCCTACAGCCACTTCAGTGGCACACCTATGGCTCTGCAGCTGTGCCACCGTAGCGCCATAGCATAGACACTTCCCACATTGATGGAAGGGTTTTTTCTGTCATTGTGGGTAAACCACCTCTCCGAAAGCCCAAGCTAGGTAAATGGAAAAATTCTTCTGTTGATCTAGTCAAGTCTATATAGGAGGTTAGGCTGACCTAACTATATTGCACAAGGCGCAAAATTTTTCACAGCCTGAGTGACGTAGCTAAAAAGCTAGGACCAAGCCTCACACACAAGCCCCCCCCCAGTATTATAATACTATAATCACGAGATTCCTTTCACAATTTATGATGGTTATTGGCCAGCTTAACAGTCATTCACAAACACACTGTACATTCTTTCAGCACCTACTGTACCTGCCAAGTTCTTCTCCAGTCTCATAGTAATCATCCAGGTTCTCCTGCCTGAAGACAGTCATGATAGCTGTCACCCTTCAGAAAAACCCAGCCGACTTCAGCACTTTTTCCTTCCAGCTCATCACCACATCTCTGTAGTATCCAATGACACTTCATGCACTACTGTGCGCCCTGGAGAGGGGAGAGGTAGGTGAGCGCCTGGGTTTGTAAGAGGGCGGGTGGTGCATATCACACACACAGACTGACAGTAGCAAATCTCCCAGCTAAGGTTACACTGAAATCCCCACGGGGATTTAAGGGATTAATCACAAAGCGCGTGTGGCCCTGAATCCCTCGCTCTGCTCCGCGCAAACCAGAAGGGTCCAAGCCCCGCGCCCTCTCCCACACTCCCCCCGTGCGGAGCTGAAGAAGGAAACCTACGAACCGCGCCTCCTAAGCCCCGGCTGTGCTGCGGGCACATGGGCAGGAGCCAGGAGGAGGAATGCAGCCTCCTCGGCTCTACCCTCTGCTTTCCCCCGCTCCTTCCTCCCCTGCGCCTTCTCCCGCCGCGGCACCCAGCTGCTCCCGGGCAGGCACTTCCCCGCCGCACGGCCGCCACATTCCTCAGCGACTCCCCCTCCGTTACCCGGCCAACGAGGACGTGCTGCCAGGCGGAGCCGCCGGGGCTACCGCGCCTCCGTACACGCCAAGCTAGCAAAGGCGAGGGGCGAACCCGCCCAGGCGGCAGGGACTCCGGGCATCCCCGCGAGCCTCCAACGCACCTGATTCCCGGGCGGGGGACGACGCCTCTTGCGTCTAGCGGCAGGAGCCTCGGCCTTTCCGCACCGCCCAGCCGGCAGAGCTGCCCGAGGGGGGAGCCCCCCTCCCAGCCCAGTCGTGGTGCGGCAGGAGGAGGGGACGCGGCCGCAGAGCCCGCAGCGCCGGGAGAACCCACCCGCCCGCCTCCCCCAGCGCCACTCACTGCCGCTGCCGGGGGCTCGCCGGCAGGAACTGGGACGCGGCGCCGACCTCCCCGCTGCCCGGCGTTCGTGGGAGCAGCGCGCAAGGGAGCAGCGCAGGGCTGGGGAGCGGGGCTCCGCAACGCGGCCAATGAGAAACCACCCGCCACCCCCCTTCCGCCGCCTTCTCCTCCCCTTCTGGCCGCGGCCTGCCCCGGCTGTGGGGCGGGACCGCTGCTCGCTCACAGGTGCACGGCCGAGGTGCGGGAGGCGCCGGCTCTGGGGCCCTGACTCCCGGAGGGGAGCCGGGCGCTGGGGAGGCAACAGCGCGGTAGAGCAGGTTCCTTGCGGCGTAGCCGGCTGGGATGAGATACGGGTGGGACTGTGGAGCAGAAAGGACCCCCAGAGAGGACTGTGGAATCCCGGGGTGATTGAAGCGAGAGTCGGCTCCCCGTGCTCGGCGGTGGCTGTTAACCCTCCCCTTTAATTCAGTGGCGGGGCTGCCCTTCGAATCAGCTTCTATGGGGCAGGTGCAGAAACCCCATAGAGAAGTTCTCCCTGTCTCCTGCCTTCTCTGGCCCACTGGGAGAGAAAACCTCTCGCAGATCCACCTGCCTTCCTCCCAACCCCAGAAACCCCCTTCCCCACTTAGTCCTCAAAGCATTTCAACCTGCGGCCGAGCCACAGGGTGTATGGGACTGCCCACTGTGGAGTGACCGTGATGGCAGGGCAAGTTGTTGACCCTCCTGAGAGCCAGGTTATGAGCAATCCTTGCATGGGCACAATGAGGGAGCAGGGACCTAAGGAGTCTTCTCCTCCTATCCTCCCCATCCCCACTCCTTTGCATGGTCCACACAATGGCTAATCAAAACAGCAGCCTATCTGCAAGGATTGCTCACCTTCTACTGTCCCTGTAAACGTTATCACCCCAAAGGAGATGGCGATGAGGCAGAGCCATGCAGGACTCTCCCCTGCACCACCCCACAGAATGGGGCTGGTACGCACAAGTGCCCTATATTAGTACACATCCCCCATACACAAAAAGAGCAGCCACAGGCAAGATTACAGTTCCTGAGGCACAATCTCTCTTTGTAAATTGTACCTGCAGTAGTGGTGTGACTCTACAGCACCCTTTCTGCAGGGCTGTTTCCAAAATACTCAGAACCAATGCATCAGTAGTAAAAATCATACAGCATCTGGCACAAAGTGGAACACACAATGTCCACCCTACGATGCCTCTACTGCATCCGCCAATTTCAAAGATGGGTAAGTATTATTTTGGCTCAGTGGTGTGGATGTCTGCTGAAAGTATGTGATAATCATGCAGTAGTAACTAGCATTTTTCCCCTGTAATATATTTAATTGGGTTTGCAGGGCCTCACATACTGTATTTGATTTTCCTCAACTGTCCCCCTATTTACACACACCATTGCCAAGTTTTCTTTTTTGGAAATTTTGGTGTCTATTTTTCAGTAGTAAATTGGCATGGCATCATGCCAGGCAAGAAGTTTACCTACGGCTGAAACTTTTGAGTCAAATTCATCAGTACAAGTTGCTACCATTTCCTGCACAACCCCTGGTGTACAACCCCAAGGGAACATATGACTCTGAGTAACAAAACAGCTTATAACTTCCCTCTGAACTATCAGAACTCTCAGAAAAAGAAGTGCTCATCAAAGGTGAAGAAAAGTTCAACACAGTCATGTGCCTGTACACATACTTAATTTAGCACCTGAGGCAACCTGGCCTACTTGTACTATAAATGGGTGTTGAGAGTAGGAGACCTGGATTTCGACTTTACCAGTGAGTTACTGTGTGACTTTGGGCAAGTATTTAAACTCTCTGTGCCACAACTGACCTCATTGTCCAAATGGAGATAATATAATTGAATAGATCCCTTAGTTTCAAATCATACAGGGCCCTTGCCAAAGAGTGGAAGGGTGTGGACTTTTCAGACAGAAAAGAGCTCAGAAATGTATGCTGAGGATTCCTAATGTATTGTAACGAACTGTGAAGGAGCACAGTACTGCACTTAATCTCCAGCACATCATCTATGGCTTTCATCTCTCTGTAATGAATGTTCAAACTCTTGACTTATATGTTTTGCTGCACCTCTCCTCTTCCCCCCCCCCACCCCCGTGGATCCTATGGTTTAGTACATACAGTCAAACTTTTAAAAAGTTCATTGCTGTTTTAGAGATATTCTTGATGCTTAAATTGGGGAATATCATTAGAGCCAGCAATATCTCTAGAACGGGAATGTACTTTTAAAGTACACCCAACCCACAACACTTATGAAAAAATAATTAAACATATGTTTCTGCTCCTTCTACATTTTCTTCCACAGCAATCAAATGTGGTCCTGAGCTAATAGAAAGATACATACAAAAAGTAAAAATGGTATTTTGTATGAATTATTGCAAGTGTTAATGCTGAAACTTTTTTTTATTATAAAATCCCATTTTTACTTGTTTGAGATGTATTTGGTAAAAAGGGACAACATCAACTTAAAATTTAGTCAGTTAAATGACAAACATTTAAAAGTAGTTTGGGGTACTAGACTTGTCACATAATACTCCTGTCAATGTGGTTTACAATCTCATTTTCTTTTTATTTTTTCTCCTTTTTTTGCTATGTGAAAAGCATACACCAAAAACAGAAACGGAATAAGGCCCTGATTCAGCAAAACATGAGTAATTCCTTTGATACTTATTGCTGAATTAGGGCTTTAGGATCAGTGACATTGACTGTATGCAAAATGTTGTCAAATACTCAAAACAAACAAACTGAAAAAGAGAAAACACCCTCCCCACCATAATCTCTCAGTTATGGTAACCTTAGGTGTTTATTGTAACAATGGTAGGTAAAAGTTTTGGAGGGAGAATTGTGGTTTTTAAGTTGATTGTGTCCTGCTAAGTATTTTTAATGGAGTGCCAGATGAGAAATTATTATGGTGTTTGGAGGGATCAGCTTTGTTTACAGGTGAAAGCTTCAGAATTGCTTAAAAAAAACAGACAAGTCAGTAGGTCCAGCCAGCAACACTGATTTGACCAAAGAGCTCTGCTATTGGCCCAGTCGTGTATGGTAATATGGCAATAAAAGTTTAATTTCTACTGCTACACAGGCCTAGAAAAGAGCAGCATGGAACAATAAATAAATTGATACAAACAATAATACCTTTATAATGGTGCCCTAGATCCCAAAGCATTTCACAAATATAAACTAGTTGTATTTAAATGAAAGGATGACTGCAACCACCACTGAAATGTAATTACTTCTGGGGTGAAGCATGCATCTTCTTAACAGCATGCAGATAGAAACACTACTATAAATGTATAAGGTCCACTTCTTTTGTAACTTATACCAGTTAAACAGCACTATGGGTCTGACTGTCCATTGCTGTGTTCCTGGTGTAGATATTTACACCTGTGAAAAGCCGGTGTGAAATGCTAACGTTCTTGTCTAGTAGCGATTTAAGACCAGTTTGCTTTGTTGTAAATGAATGACTCCGCAAGATGTAGGGAATGAGAATCAGGGCCTGTGACTCTATTGATTTCAATTGAATTATTCCTGACTTACACCAACCTTGAGGGGGAGGGATAGCTCAGTGATTTGCGCATTGGCCTGCTAAACCCAGGGTTGTGAGTTCAATCCTTGAGGGGGCCATTTAGGGATCTGGGGCAAAAATCTGTCTGGGATTGGTCCTGCTTTGAGCAGGGGATTGGACTAGATGACTTCCTGAGGTCCCTTCCAACCCTGATAATCTATGATTCTATAAGTGGGAAGAGAGTCAAGACATTGGCATTAGTAGAGTGAGAGAGGAAGGCTGCTTGCTTGAAATACCTGTGCATTAAGGTAAACAATAATTCCTGTGATATATAAATTTTTATGGAAATCCTGATCTTTGTATATGTTACAGGGACCTCTTGATGCCAACTGGCAGCGGGCACAGGTGCATAAGGGGACAGGGATCTCTTTAGTCTGGTATCTACATATTGTTCGCCAATGAGTGTCATGTAAAGTCTCTACTGAAAGCCTGTGTGACCCTGGTCCTCATAATCATTGCAAAATGTATGTACAGATAAGATGTAAGGAATATATATATATTCTTAAGGTGTGTGATTTAGAATTGGTCACTAGAAGGTGATAAGCAAGTTTCTTGCAGGCAGGAGACACTAATCTACCTGTCTGGCTATATGCTAATTCAATATTGTATGGTTCACAATGGACAGTCTGAGCCGAATGCTAATGAGAGATTATGGAATCTTCAAGAGAGGACATTTACAAGAAGAAATGAACCAGCAGGAGGGACCCTGTTTGCAAGTGAAGACAATGGATTTTTGAACATAGGTACAGGGACTCACCTTGCATTCTTCACAGAGGGGACAAGCTGCCCACTGGCTTGTCTTATGAATGGAGAATCACAGCTGGTCTGGCACTTTGATGCTGGCAGAGAAACTTTGGGTGAGCTAATCGTTATGAGACAGGGGAATGTCTTGTCTCATTTAGGCTCCAGAGTGTATTCCAATTTTATTTTAACTGTAATGGTTTGTTTTCATTAACTCTACTTGCTTCTTCCTCAAATCTCTTTTTGTTAAATAAACTTCTTGTTTTTACTGTAAACATATCTAAGTGCTGTGTGTGGAAGAGACTCAGCTGACAGGATCTATTCTGGTGGGATCTTTGTACTCAGAATGGCAAATAAGTCTCTGAATAAATATACAGCCATAGATCTGCCTCTGGTAGAGGTTCAGATTCAAAGCAATTTCACTGCTGAAACATAATTAATATAAGTTTGCAATTGACTTGAATAAGAGCAGAGATGACCTGGAGAAATGCTGTAGTTCCCAGTGCAATATCTGGAACCACATGAGAAACAGAAGAGTGAAATATCAAAAACTTTCCCCATTTCATAACAAATAATAGTTGTATTTGAGGGGTAAATCGTGCTTCCATTGACTGTCTCTCTGTAGCAGTTTGTCTTTCTAGATAATCATGTGACCCAATCACCATAATACAGAAGCGCCCATTGATTTCAGTGAGACTAGGATTGGACTGCACATGTAATTTGTCAAAAATACACATTTAAATTATGCAAGATTAATTGAGTCAATAATTACTATACCGGTTGGTTTTACTTCCGAATTGATTTAATATCACATTGGGTGAAATTCTGATCCCAGCAAAGTCAATAGCAAAAACTTCAATGGGGCCAGAATTTCACCTCAGTGTATATTTTTTGTTTATTCCATTACAACTAGTGTAGTAATACATGTGGGCCTGATTATCCTCTCACTTACACAGGTTAAAATCTGAAGTAATTATAGTGAAATCAATGGAATTACATTAGTGTAAAACTGGTGTAAGTGAGAGGAGATGCTGGCCCAATGTCTGTAACGAAATATTTTTATATTGATTTGTATCTGTCTGTTCACCATGTCAGGTGGTTCAGTAATTTATTTGCTAGAAGGAGGGGTTAGTATTCTTTTGCTTAAATATTACAGAGAATTCAATCTCAGTTAAAGTCTCTATATCTTCTGGCATTGTTTGGTGACATAAAAGTTCCATTATCTCTACCTCTCAAGTGATTTATAGCCATCTTCAGTAACATTTATGCACAATTTACACACACAGTTTTGCATAAAATAGGCAAATAGGCACATAAATTTTACTGTTGCAGAATAAATCTCTTCAAGCTTACCCTTCTGACTGTCATCCAATTAGAATGTCTTCCTTAATTATGATTGTAAACAATATTCATTTCTTGTTAATTAATGTAAAGATTATTAGTTGGACTAATTTGTTCTCGTGAGTGCATTTTACTATATAAAACATTATTCAACATTTTTCATAGATTGGTGTTTATGGTTAACATAATCTTAAAAATATTTTCCCATTATATACAGTCCACCTTTATTTTCTCAAGGCCTGATCTTGCTCTCATTGAAGTCAACAGAAATCATTAACTTTAATGGGAGTTTAATCAGGCTCTTCGTGCTGATTCAAAGACTTTTCATGACTGTTTAATTTCTTATTTAAGAAACGAACATAGTGTTTCTCAAAGGTGCTAGAATGAAGTTATCTATCTGTCCATGCAACATGTACAGCATTGGCAACTCTGACCTGAAGGGGCTGCTTCTAACATCCAGAAACTCATTTATCATCCACATCCATTCAAACCATAGCATTTCTGCTGAGACACAAGGAATCCAGTTGTGCTGATGGCTTTTGTGATCAGGACACCTTTCTATCAGGAACTATACTGAGTACATCACGCAGGCCAGAGAAGGGGAAAATGAAGCTGCTGACAAAAAGGAGAAGATCTGTATCTTCAGAAGACAGATCTTTTATTCAGGGCTGTCAGTTAGTCGCAGTTAACTTATGTGTTTAACTCAAAAAAATTAATCGTGATTAATCACACTGTTAAACAATAGAATACCAATTGAAATGTATTAAATATTTTTGGATGTCTTTCTACAATTTCAAGTATATTGATTTCTATTACAACCACAGAATACAAAGTGTAAAGTGCTCTCTATATTATTATTTTTTATTATAAATATTTGCACTGTAAAAATGATAAAAGAAATAGTATTTTTCAATTCACCTCATACAAGTGGTGTAGTGCAATCTCTTTATTGTGAAAGTGTAACTTACAAACGTGGATTTTTTTTGTTACATAACTGCACTCAAAAACAAAACAATATAAAACTGTAGAGCCTACAAGTCCACTCAGTCCTACTTCTTGTTCAGCCAATCGCTAAGACAAGTTTGTTCACATTTACGGGAGATACTGCTGCTTGCTTAATGTCACCTGAAAGTGAGAACAGATGTTCACATGGCACTTTTGTAGCTGACATTGCAAGGTATTTATGTGCCAGATATGCTAAACATCCGTATGCCGCTTCCTGCTTCAGCCACCATTCCAGAGGACATGCTTCTATGCTGACGATGCTCGTTAAAAAAATAGTGCGTTAATTACATTTGTGACAACTCCTTGGAGGAAAATTGTATGTGTCCTGTTCTGTTTTACCCACATTCTGCCATATATTTCATGTTATAGCAGTCTTGGATGATGACCCAACACATGTTGTTCATTTTAAGAACACTTTCACAGCAGATTTTACAAAACACAAAGAAGGTACCAATGTGAGATTTCTAAAGATAGCTACAGCACTCAACCCAAGGTTTAAGAATCTGAAGTGTCTTCCAAAATCTGATTGGGACGGGCTGTGGAGCATGCTTTCAGAAGTTTTAAAAGAGCAACATTCAGATGCGGAAATTACAGAACTTGAACCACCAAAAAAAAAAAAAAATCAACCTGCTGGTGGCATCTGACTCAGAGGATGAAAATGAACATATGTCAGTCCACTTTGCTTTGGATCGTTATTGAGCAAAACCCATCATCAGCATGGATGCATGTCCTCTGACATAGTGGTTGAAGCATGAAGGGACATATGAATCTTTAGTGCATTTGGCATGTAAATATCTTTTGATGCCGGCTACAATTGTGCCATGCGAATGCCTGTTCTCACTTTCAGGTGACATTGTAAACAAGAAGCGGGCAGCATTATCTCCTGCAAATTGTAACCAGACTCGTTTGTCTGAGCGATTGGCTGAAGTAAGATTGAGTGGACTGGTAGGCTCTAAAGTTTTACATTGTTTTATTTTTGAATGTAGTTATATTTTTATACATAATTCTACATTTGTAAATTCAGCTTTCATGATAAACAGATTGCACTACAGTACTTGTATTAGATGAATTGAAAAATACTATTTCTTTTGT
This sequence comes from Trachemys scripta elegans, assembly GCF_013100865.1. Lineage (NCBI taxonomy): Eukaryota > Metazoa > Chordata > Testudines > Emydidae > Trachemys > Trachemys scripta. The sequence continues at coordinate 85,197,201 of NC_048303.1, forward strand.
TTTTTACTGTGAAAATATTTGTAATAAAAAATAATATAAAGTGAGCACTGGATACTTTGTGTTCTGTGATGTAACTGAAATCAATATATTGGAAAATGTAGAAAACATCCAAAAATATTTAAATAAATGGTATTCTATTGTTTAAGAGCACGATTAATCGTGCGATTAATCACGATTAATTTTTTGTAATTGCTTGATACCTTACTTTTATTGTATCTGTGCTAAGATTTTTCATTGGAAAATGTAGAAAACATCCAAAAATATTTAAATAAATGGTATTCTATTGTTTAAGAGCACGATTAATCGTGCGCTTAATCACGATTAATTTTTTTAATTGCTTAATGCCTTACGTTTATTAGATCTGTGCTAAGTTTTTTCACTGGAGTTGGACTCATGTAAGTGATGCAGAATGAAAGTGGCAGACTGGAGAAATCCAGTTCCCAGTATTTTATTCAATAATCAACCTAAAATGCTGGTTTAAAAAAAAAGCATTTGGTTGTTATACTGAGATGGCTACAAATAAGGCAAGGCAATAGAAAATGGCTAACTTAAAAGATTTATGCAAAGTTTATAAACGTCTAAATGTATCTTTTTATTTATCTCACCTACCACCTGTCAGCCATGTCATAATTAGTTATATTAAAGTCAGCAGCAAGATGTGACCTCTCAAGATGATGTCAATTCCTCATACATAGGAATGTGGCTCAGAGCCCTGAAGAAGCCACAGCTAGTTCAGAATGTAGCCACTCATCTACTTACCAGTACAGGTTACTGGGTATACATCACTCCGATTTGCAGCTCTGAACAGTGGCTCCCCATTGAGGCCCGTATTCAGCAAGGTAATTAAGCATGTACCTAACTCTAAGCATGTGAATAGTCTTATTGAAGTCAATGGGACTACTCATGTGTTTAAAATTAGGCATGTCCTGAATAAGGACTTGGACACAGAGTCCAATTCCAGGTTGCTGTACTGATTTTCAAAAGCCTGCATGGCATTGGCCCTAGCTGCTCAAGAGTTCTTGTCTCCTATGATGACGACCTCCCAAGACAGCTTTGCTTCACTGGAAAAATGAAGCTCTAAACAAACACAGGGGAAGATTCGTATCTTCAGGAGACAGATCTTTCATTGAAACTCACTGTCAGGTGAAATGAGACCAACTACAGCAATAATTACATTCAGAACTCAATCCAAAACACATCTCTTTGGGTAATACACCTCTCAAACACATCAGCACTTTATATGTTTATTAAGAAAAATAACCCTAAGTAGAGCAGGTCAAAATTTTTTGAAAGTACATTTTTCTGTCAAAAAAATGCAGTTTGGAGATATCCTATCTCCTAGAACTCAAAGGGACCTTGAAAGGTCATTGAGTCCAACCCCCTGCCTTCACTAGCAGAACCAAGTACTGATTTTGCCCCAGATCCCTAAGTGGCCCCCTTAAGGATTTAACTCAGAACTTTGGGTTTAGCAGGGCAATGCTCAAACCACTGAGCTATCTCTCCCCTCTAATCAAAATATTGTGATGAAATTTTCAATGTCAAATTTATTTTACTTTGATAAGCAGGGCCGGCTCTGGCTTTTTGGCCGCCCCAAGCAAAAAAAAGCGGCCGTGCCGCCCTAGGATTGGGCAGAATGCCGCCTCGTTCAATCTGCCACCCCAAGCACCAGCTTGCTCAGCTGGTGCCTGGAGCCGGCCCTGTTTATAAGGTCAGCATGTTTCATTTAGATTTTTATATTATATTAAAATATTTTATATTGTATTTATATATATATATTTCATACTATGTTTAATGTTTCAACATTATCAAAATGAAACATTTACCTTATTGAAATGAAATGTGATATTGTCAACAAGTGATTCTACATTATCAAAATTAAATGTTTCAATATTTCAAAATTGAATTTTTTTAGAATTTTCATTCTACAGTAAATTTCACATTAGACTTTTCATTCTGATGAGGAATGGAAACAAACTTTGAAATGTCAGAATTTCCAGTGGAACCAACCAACAAAATCCCAAACACAATCCCCCCAAACCCAAAAAACATTGCTGGAAGAGAGAAATATTTGTGTGTTAACTTCTAATGGTGCTCAGATACCTTGGAGATGTATGACCTTATAAAATCCTAGCGCAAGTGACAGGCAGTAATTAAAGACTGAGGCAGATTCTCAGTTGATGCAAATTTGTGTAGCTCTGCTGATTTCATATGAGCTGACTTATTAATTGATGATACACAGTTGGATGCCTGAACCACTGTGATGTTTGGACACCAGCATAATGTTTATTTTTCATGTATTTTGAGAACACCATTTAGAACCAGATCTTCAGCTGGCGTAAGTCAGACTAGTTCCTGAAGCACTGAAGTCAGTGGAACTGTGCTGATTTACACAACTGAGGATCTGGCGCACTATGTTAGAAACAAGTTTTGACACAAAAGTGTACTATAAACTACCAAAAAGTCTTCTGATTGCTAGTGGGAATCTGGATTCAAACCGTTTGATTCACTACAAGAAAACATTGGGCAAGATTTCCTGAGCAAAACCAAACAAAATATACTTTAAACCTGCAAAACAAAGAGGAAACCCTGGTAGTTTTTATGGTTTTCTATACAGATCATAATTTTGTTTAATTTTTATTCCTGCCTGATTATTGACAAACACACAGGCTCTAGGGGAAAATGGAAGGTCCTGTTTGGGTCAGGAATGCCTAATACCAACTGTTTGTACAACACATAGTAGAAGAGGAGCCCCCCAACCTAGTTGTCACCTAGTCATTATGGTATACATATTTATTATTAATAATAATTATTAACAACTATTGACCATCATGCAATACGTGTTGCACAGATTGTTCATATAACATGCCCTAGAACTCTAGCTCAACTCCACTAATGCACTACTCAGAAAGGCAGGCAGCTCAATATTATCAGTAACATACGATACCATGGAAACAAGAAAGAGTCTGGTGGCACCTTAAAGACTAACAGATTTATTTGGGCATAAGCTTTCGTGAGTAAAAACCTCACTCTATGCATCCGAAGAAGTGAGGTTTTTACTCACGAAAGCTTATGCCCAAATAAATCTGTTAGTCTTTAAGGTGCCACCAGACTCTTTGTTGTTTTTGTAGATACAGACTAACACGGCTACCCCCTGATACTTGACAACATGGAAACAAGTTTACTCAGATCAGGATGCTTCCATGGGTCAGCATGAACTTGCACTATGCTATCTCTATGCCTCTTCTTTTTACACTTCTAAGAAAGGGGTCTGGGACAAAGAGAAACTCTACAGCTTAATAAAAAAAATGCAGCTATCACCATTTTGCAGTTAAGTTAATAAGAGTGATTTCCATTTATATCGTGCCTATCATTGAAGGATCCCAAAGTATTTTGCAAACATCAGTTAATTTAATTATGCTTCCCTATACCTCTGAGGTTGTATGTAAGATTTATTTTGGAAGCAATTATTTTTGCAGATGATGTGTGATCGCAACACTCACTCACTGTGTGTGGCTATAACATAAGCCCTGATCATGCAAAGGGATCCATTCATGCAGACCCTTACATCTGCACAGTCCCATTGAAGTTAGCAAGGTTCCATGTGTCCAAGTTGGGGCCTAAATTAGCCCACACTCTCACATCATCTCCCCTACTTGCATGAGCCATCCTGTCATTCCAGGAAGAAACCATTGTGGAGTAACAACACTCCTAGCAAGCTTGGTAGAACCTGGCTTTGGATTGCTGACAATTTATGGGTGGGTTCAAATCCCATTTGGATAATGTGATAGTAGCACAGTGGTCACCATACCATCTTTGGAAACAGATGCTGGCTATATTTAACATACCCATTTTACAGAGGTAGAAACTAAAATTACAGACAGGATGAGGGCCTTATTCTGAAAAAATGCACATAAGGAGCTTTCCTCCCATGAGTAATTTCATTAAGCTCAATGGAACTATTCATGTGACTAAAATTACTCACATGCAGAAGTGTTTGCAGGATTAGTTTGACTTGGGGAAGGTCACACTGCAAGTCAGTGGTTAGGGCAAGAAAGAAGTTGACGCTAAATTCCTTGCTCTACCCACTAGATGAAACTACCTCCATCAGTTCTGTGAGTCAGGGTGCCTGGCTGATGACCATGTGCCCCTAGAGATTTCCTCCACAAAAATTTGGCATTAAGATCATTTATGTTTCTAACAGTTGTCCCATATCTTTAGTATCTCTGTAATCTTGGTGGGACTGATAACTGTATCTGATTTTGATTCTACATTAAATTGGGATTATTAATATTTTATATATTTGTATTGCCAACATCACCTATCCTATCCTAACAGAACATTTACCAAGGGAAGCCTGAAATCCATAAACTGTGGTACTGTACTTAGTAACTGTGTCTCCGTGGTGGTGCTTGAATGTACATATCTCAGTTTTCGTGACAGATTAGCTCACCCATAAGACATGATTTGATGAGTGTTAAATAGAAAAGAAAAGAGATACAGCAAGCTACATTTGAAGAGAAAAATAGTGAGAGGTGATTTTGCCCTATTAGAGTGTGATAGAGGAATGCTGCTGTAGGCATCTAAAATATTGCCCTAGTTTCAAAGTACTGAGGAGCTAAGGATAGCACTTTGAAAATCATGGTAAGTGACCAAGTATTCAGCAACCAAGCATCCTATCCAGCAATTCAGGAAATGTTCAAAAATGTGCACTGTGCAGATGTTAGTTAAATGCTTCTTACATGGAAACAACATATTTATAAAACTCCTGTTTGACTGTGTTTTGCAGTATTTGCTCACTGTACTTTTGGGCACTAATAAAGTAAACACCCCTAAATATGAATGCACAGTAAATGTGTCTGTATACAGATGTCATCTAGATGTTCAGGAGATACTGTAATCATGTTTGGCATGTTTCATTCACATATACTCCTCTCGCCTGCAGGCACAGAGCAGATAAAATAAAAGGGAGACATGACATTTGCCCTCACTTTTGTTTGCATGTAATTCTTTACCCAGTCACTGCAATAGCACACCCAAACCAGACAGTGTATTTGTACATGCAGATGGATAGATAGGTACCCTGCTAACCATTTGCACTTAGCAAGCGCACAGACATTTTTTCATGTGTGTTTGTAAGAGAGCTTCTGTTGGATGATTATGGGATACTGCATGTTGCTCAATATCATAGATATGATGGCTTCATTCTCCACTGCACTCTGGATCCTTTGCAGTGCTCTGCTGGAAGAAAGTAGTCAGGTCTGGCCAGCTGAGAATTGCCCTGGTGTGAGAGAGCTGTCAGCTGGTGCAAAGCTGGCATATCAGGCCCACTCAAATTAGAAGTTTGGGTGGGCTGTATTGGGGGCATGGCAGTTGTGTGTTGAGCTCTAGTTCCTACCTGGCATACAGTCCCTTTGGCATCATTGCCAGATGGCTTAGGTTAGAGTGGCCCAGAGTCTGCCCCAGCTAACCTAGGGTAGACTCAGATTGCCATCAGAATCAGGGAGCCACAAGAGGTTCCCTGATGGCTCCTCCCTGCTGTGTCTAAAGGAAATGGTGCAGCAGAGAATCTGGGCCAATATATCCATTTCCAAACACATCTTCACTTGATTTATCATTGGGTGGGGTCATATGTGAGGCTGAGCAGGTACTTTACCTTATAGATTCATCTACAAGGACTAATAGATGATGATCCATTATTATATTTCAGAGATTTAAAGAGTTGTTTTGTTCTTGTGAAATTTCTGAAACAAAATAGCTGTTGTGCACCTATGTGCTGTGCAACATAATAGCTGCTGTGTACGTATGCACCCAGCTGACTGTGTAGGATTTTACGTCCTGAGCCTTTTAAGGGCTTTCCTTCTCCAAACACCCTAGAGGCTTGTCAGCTGCAGATATAGCATGTGAGACAAGTGGCATTCCCCTGTCATTTATTGTCACAAGAAAAACAAGTTCTTAGTCAGTGGTTGTCTGAAGTTGCTCACTGGAATGGAAAATGCCTACACAAAATTTCGGCCAAGATTTTCAAAAATAGATCCCTCGAAGAGCTGGGGAGTGTGGGCCTGAGGTAAGCACCACTTCCTCATGGCCAGTGGTGTCCTAGGCAGGGTTGCCACCAAGAAGTATGGAGAGGCTAAACCCTGCAGGAAGTCCTGACCTGAGGGACATAAGTGATAACCTAGAGTCCTTGATTGGCTGACCCTCTCCTTATAAACCAGGAGGCCATCTCTGGGCATTGTCTGAGCAACATGGATTGTTGGTGTGCTTTTGGCCTAGACCCTGCCTTGCTGCCCTCACCTGGTTCTCAATCTTGCCTTGACTCTCAGCCTCAGCCCCGCTCTCACCTTTGTCTTGGTTTGTGTCTTTGTCTTAGGACTGTTGCTGATCCTAGTTCAAGACCCTGGCCTGACTTAATCCTGATTGTCACCTCACACTCTCAATTTGGCAAAGGACTCTGACTTATGGTTTTGACTTGGCCTGGCCTTGAAAGTGATCTTTGACTCTTCAGCCCTCATACTGAGCAACTCACCCCATGTCCATAGGTCACCCATGACCCAGCCCTGACAGATTCTTAAAGTTGGGCTTCTAGGGCTTGATCCTGCAATGGACTGAGCCCTCTGAACCCATCTCAGTAAAGCACTTGCCTCATAATTAGTATAAGCACATGCTTATGTGCTTTGCTGGAGTGGGACCAGAGTGCTCAGTACCTTGCAGGATTCAGCCCCTAAATTCGTACTTAGATTCTTAAGTAAGTGGGATGATTTTCAAAACTGCTGAGTACCCAGTAGCTCTTAGAGACTTCAGTTCCTGGGGAGTAAGCAGAGTTATGCCCACCTATTGACAGCAGGGCTGACTATTTGCATTGAGGGTAGCATGATGCAAGTTGATCTTTTTCTTAGAACATAATTGTATTCTAGCTGAAAGGATAGGCTGGGAGGTTCTGGATACACTAATTCTCAATATTTTTTGTTTCCCTTTAGAGTATTAAAATAGAAAATGAATGCCTTTTTGTTATTCTCAGCATAAATGTATAGACACATTTTCTGATAATTACATCCATGATACATTATTTACATGAATATTGTTTAGATAGTAACTTTTTATGGATGTAATGGAATCTAAATGGACATTGGAAAGATCAAAACAGCTTGTTAGCTTTAAATATTGCTAAATTAAGAAAGACATACATTAACATTGATTGTCTTGTACCTGGAACTCTGTTTAATAGCTAATTTAAACTGACAAGCAATGAAAAGCAGGTCTATGCTATGGCTCTTATATCTCTTGACTCTAGGATTTTGTGCGGTTGCAAAAAGAGCTAATATATAATACTGTATTGCCAGGACAAGCATGCAATGAACTATTATAGTTTATTCAAGTACAGACATTTATTTTTCATTAGATGAGCAATGTGTTACAATTTTTGTTACACAAAACAAAAGCATAATATAAATAAAAGGTTTAGAGGCAGTACAAGATCTATTCAAAGTTGGTCAGGGCACGTAAAAAAGCAATAATAATGATCTACCAAAGATTATATATTATATAAACAGTGCATAATGCTCCAGCCAATTAATGAAAATATAAGAAACAAACTTTCAATAATACACATTAGAAAAATATTTTGAACCAGACCTTCAGCTCATGTAAATCAATGTACCCCCATTGAAGTGTCTGAGGATCTGACCCTTTATGTTTTGCATTTTATTAGATATATAAATCAACAGTTTAACTTAAGCACTTGGCTTGATTCTCAGAGAAGAGAAATGTGCTGAGTTTGCTGTGACTCTCCTGAATTCATATGATCACTCAAGGCCCCATTCTGCTTCCCCTTGTTCACACTGAGTAGCACCTTACTCCAAGAGTAGTCCCCTTAGAATCAATAGGATCAAGCACAGAGTAAGGTACTACTCAATGTGAGAAAAGCTGTCAGAACAGAGCCCTACAGAAATATCACTACAGCTAGCTATCATAATTCATGCTGAAATGGCAACTTTATACATCATTTAAAAATAAAATAGAGACATGTAATTTTTTGCTAATGCAATTATTTTGAATTAAACTATATTCTGTTCTAACATGCCATGTGTGGGAGATGTTCTGCTCAGCCTGTAGAGTTCAAAATTATAACATATATCAAATTGCTGTGGTGCAAGGGCGAGGTGGCACACTGTGTTAATATAATGGCATTTCACCTCAGGAGACCGAGGTTCAACTTTAAATCTGAAATTGCTTTGGCAGTGTCAATCTAATATAGACGTTTGCTCCCTCCCCCATTGCCAAATCACTACACATTCTGGCACAACTGACACTGGTAGTTAGTATGTACTCAGATGAGATACAATTATAGGACTCTGGATGGAAGTACATTCATGGATATTATTTGAGGCCAATTGGACAGGAGATGTTTTGCACCATGTACCAGTCTCTCTCTAAACAATTCAAGAATTCACTTTTTCCTTCCCCCCGCCAACCAGCCTTCTACATCTTACCTCTCCCAAAACAATTTAAGGTATAAGAGGATAGGGGGAAGGGAGGTGTGGGTTATTGACAGTATGAAGGAGGAGTGGGTGGTGATTGCACATTGCAGAAACCTGAAAGAAAGCCAGTATGATATAATTTCACCCTGGGAATCTATTGCTATGGCAACAAAACAGATTTTTAGAAAAATAAGGTTCAATATAAAAGTATCATAAAAAGCAGAAAGATGGTTATATAAAAAACAACCTCTCCTCATTTAGCTCATATTTTATTTAAATATTTACTTGAAATGTTTATTGACCCACATTATCAAAAATAAGAAATTGGTGCCAAAGTACATATCTTTAAAAAAATAAAAGCTCTTTCTTTTTATTTGGTGTGATGAAACAGCAAGAAAATGCTTCTGATAGCCTCAATGTATGTACTATAAGACAACACAGTCTACTTGGCGTTACTGTGGAGTTGAATTACTATAGAGTTACTCCAGATTTACACTGATGTAATGAAGAGCAGAATTTGGCCAATAGCTATCTATTGTGCCATTTAATAAGAATGAACAAATGTCTAACACTTCTGTTCTTTAAAGAGAACAAAGCAGTATGTAAATACCATTAAGAGATATGTTGTGCTTACAGCATTTCACTGTTATTACTATAGTGCAGGGGTGGCCAACCTGTGGCTCCAGAGCCACATGCAGCTCTTCAGAAGTTAATATGTGGCTTCTTGGATAGGCACCGACTCCGGGGCTGGAGCTACAGGTGCCAACTTTCCAATGTGCCGGGGGTGCTCACTGCTCAACCCCTGGCTCTGCCGCAGGCCCTGCCCCCACTCCATCCCTTCCCACCCCCTCCCCTGAGCCTGCCATGCCCTCGCTCCTCCCTCTTCCCCCCAGAGCCTCCTGCACACCACGAAACAGGTGATTGGGAGGGGCAGGGGAGGGAGAGGAGGCACTGATTGGCAGGGCTGCCAGTGGGTGGGAGGCTCTGGGAGTGGCGGGGGAAGCTGAGGGGGGACTGCTGACATATTACTGTGGCTCTTTGGCAATGTACATTGGTAAATTCTGGCTCCTTCTCAGGCTCAGGTTGGCCACCCCTGCTATAGTGGGTAGAGCTGTGGGGATAATGGGGGGGGTGTAGGGGTGATGGACAGGGAGCAGTCACCTACATTTTCTTCACAAGAAGGAGGAAGGATTTAAGATCTGCAGTAAAATCAAATGAAGAAACAACAATAATCTTCCTCCCCACAGGGAAATGAGGCCTTTTGACAGAAGGTCAAATAGAAATACAGACGCCAAATAAATGCGTGGCCTATTCTAAACAACTAGCCTTCTGCATCATGAGTGATTCTATCAGTGGCCATCTATAATATGATTTAGGACCAGATCTTGCCTTTGTTGTGCACTTCGCTCACCCACTGGTTTCAATGGTATTTTAGCTACAGAAGGAATGAAGGCTTATTACATAAAAAATCCTCTATAACCCAAAGTTGTGAGCTGTCCCATCACTGAGTTACCAGCTGAATGGATTAGAGACCAGATTAGTCAGTTCTTAGCTCCAGACCATTGATTTTTTCAAAATATCACCCTTTCTATACTTCCCCTCTTAGGCTTATCCCAAGACTCTTCTTTATAAAAGCTTTCAGTGTGGTAATATTTTCATTGCTCAAATCATGAAGTTACCATGTCTTGCTGATTTGTGTGATGGGTGGTGGGGGATGGTAAAGATTTCAGGATTTAATCTGTGGCGAAAAATTAGAAAAATCAATGGTCGCCTCTGGGAGTAGAAAGCAGCCAGAAGGTGGTGAGATTTAAGCAAAACAAAATAGGAGAGTGGCAAATACTGAAACAATGCACACATTCCGTACATCTTGAGGTCCCTCAAATGGAAAATGGTATAAAACAAGAGAGAAAGAAACACACAAGGGCAGATCCTCAGTGAGGACCTGTTCCAGAGAACCACAGAGGGGAAGAGGCAGCCGCAAGGGCCAGTAGGAGAAGAAAACCCCTTTACTCAAAGAGCCAGAAACAAAGGGAGAACCACTTGAAAGTACATAAATACTGTTTATGTGATACACACTGTTAGTCAATTGTTTTAGGCCATACGTTCTAGTATTATTTCTTCCACCTTCCTAATACTTAATTATTTTGCTGTTTAACCTTCCCTCTGTGTGGGTAATGAACACAAAGCTAAATATGATGCACATTCTATTCCCAATAGCACTAACATACTCACATACGCTCAAGCTCATTTAGCCCAAAAATTTCTTCAAGTTATAATTTCTTTAGGTCACATCAGGGTAATTAAATGACAAATTCCATTTAGTGGGAGGAGAGAAGAGGCTTGGAGAGAGCAATTTAAAATTAAAATAGGGTCATTGAGGTGGATAAGGGATTATAAGGCATAGCTAGTGGAAAGTGTAGAAGTTTTTAAAAATATAAAAATAATCCAAAACATTTTTATGTGCTTAAAGACATAAATGAATAAGACTGACAGTTAATAGGAAAGGTGAAATAGTCTTAATTAACATGCTATACTTTATGGAGGGATAGCTCAGTGGTTTGAGCATTGCCCCTCCCCCCTAGGTTAAGAGCTCAATCCTTGAGGGGGCCATTTAGGGAAGTGGGGTAAAAATCTGTCTGGGGATTGGTCCTGCTTTGAGAAGGGGGTTGGACTAGATGACCTCCTGAGGTCCCTTCCAACCCTGATATTCTATGTTCAGTACAATTATCCAAACCAGGTATGGAAGGTCCTGATTCTGTAATCTGCCTTCATGAAGGCCCATGGGGACATCAGCAGTGCTCCATGTGCGGGTACTGTTCCACCTGAGTGCTGTTAACTGCAGTACTGGTGCCTAGGGTTGTAAGGGGAGAGATGGTTTATGGTGGCTGGCATGGATTTTTTCCAGGTGCCTGAGCATGTGGCTGATGGAAGGATTGGTGGTAGCATCTTCTTTTGATTTTGTGCAAATGATTGTTTCAGCAGCTAACTAGCCATCAACATGTGCCCTAAGGAGCATGCTTTTAAAACATTTTGGATGCAATCGTGGCCCCATTGGAGTCTGAAGGTTTTGCTATTGACTTTAATAGAGTCAGGATTTTAGCCTAGGTCTTTAAAAATCAATACAAAATAAGTAAAGTGAGAGGGGTTGATTCCTGTCTAATTAAACTTCATGCATGCAGGAAGCAAAACTTTATCAGCAACTAGCCCACAAATGTGGAACTAAGTCCCATAACAACAGCTGAAACTTCAGAGCTTTCAGAGCAAAAGGCAAACCTCATGGCTTTGACCAACCTTCCTACACCATCAGTACAGTAACACATGCAAAATAAATGTCAGTCCCTGATTACTGCAGGGAAGAGGTAAAGAGAGAAAGATATGTATACACTTTATAATGTTGGGAGGTTCTAAGATACCATGGTGGTGGGCACCACATGAGAACCTACTATAGGCAGAAAGATAGAGGAGAAATACTATTGTATTTTACAATCACATATTTGCACTAGCATTAATATTATTTCAATTCCACACAGGCACAATGAATTGGGCATTTTTTCCTACTTAACTATGCTTCAAGATTTCTTGGGACTAATTTTTTGTTTTGTTTTGCCTGGGTTATCATTTTTCACAAATGGGAGGTTGCATATTGTCATGGTCCAGACACAGATCTTGCTAGAGAGAATCATTGTTCTCACTGGTGTGAACTTTTGTGCTCCATGCCCAAAGCCTCTGGGAACTTCAATATAATTGATGAGCAACTTATATATTTAGAAAAGAAAGCCAAAATGCCCAGAGCAAGGAGCAGAGAATTGCACACAACACCCTTCCTGCCCTCATATCTACAATTCACATGGCAATAAAAAACAAACAAACCAAACTCAAAATTAAAATAATAAAAACAGTGAAAGCCAGAAGAGACCTATAGTCTTGCTTAAAGGAATGGTAGGGATGACTATCCAGGAAGAGGGAATTCCAAAAGCATCTCTACTTCAGCCATAGCCACACAACTGTAAAGGGTCAAAGACTCCACTCTGGAGAGAGGGCATCTTGGAAGCCTAATGAGTCATCCTATGGCTGATGAAGAGTTGATAATTACATATTTTCCCACTAAGCTGCCATTAATTTTCATGCATGTGGAATTGGAGTGCCAGATTCTCAGCTCCACTCTGTTCTCTTTATGTTATTCTGTGGGTGTAAAAGGGATGGAAAATTGCCATGCTGGTTTCAACAGCTAGCTAGGGCATTCCCTTGCCCAGGGGAATCTCTGGGTGGCATAAGGCTGGTGCAGACAGCTCTATGCCACCCACTCCATATCCTGGCTGACAAACAAACTTGAGGCCTAACTTTGCATGTAGTGGGTGTTCTGGGGATGAGAACGACTGTGTCAGAGGGGGCCATACCTGGAATACTTTGAGCTATGGCAGCCAAGCGTTGGCAGAATGGTCCCTAAGGGGCTGTTGAAGGTAATGGTCTTCTTGACAAAGTCCTTAGATTGTAAATTTACAGAAGGGCCAATTTTTTTCTAAATGAAGGCTAAAAATCTATGTACAATTACTGGGACTGTGTGCAAATTGGGTTATTGCCCATGTAAATGGCACCTGATTAGCGATTTGTGTGGGCAGCTGTCGTGAATGCACATGCAAAGGTAGGTGTACAGTTGCAAATGCTTTTTTGCCCTCATTCTTTTGCACTCTTTAGTATATGTCCCTTATTTTTTTGGTTGTCAAAATGTCACTAAAATAAAGCTCTTGTCAAACTCTTCCCTTATGGAAAAGTCCTACAGGATTTAATAGGTATGAAACCAATAGGATTCCATAGGAATTTCATAGGGTTTTGCAGAAATTATCTAAAGAGTATATATCTAATGGGTTTCGTAGGAGCAATACAATTCTCTATTAAGGCAATCTCAAGTGTCTTAGATACTTTTTTATGTCTAATCCCCCTCAAGAAAAGTTTTCTAATTTCTGTAGGGCAGACACTCAGAATGAAATCCTGGCCCCACTGAAGTTAGAGCTTTGCCATTGTATTTTGTGGGGCCAGGATGTCACTCTGTTTTCCCTTCACCCTCCTTGCATTGCTAATGGAGCTTGAAAGGAACATGGCTTTCTGTTTGCTTGGCCAATAATTTCACAGTGATTATTTTTTCCTAGTATTTTTTTGAAGAAGTCACGAGGGGCCACATTCCTCCTTGGTGTAACTCTACTGAAAACAATTATGTTATTCTAGTGATTAATGTAGTACTTGATGGTCTATAAAATCCTGTTCTTAAAGATGGGTATTTACTGAAAATACCCATTCGCTGTGTCTGTGAGAATATTGTGGAGTAGTCCCCAGGTTTCAGGGCCGGCGCTTCCACTAGGCAACCCTAGGCGGTTGCCTAGGGTGGCAGGATTTGGGGGGCAGCATTTTGCTGCCCTCGGCGGGAATTCAGCGGTGGGGGGGTCCTTCCGCTCTGGGTCTTCGGCGGAAATTCGGTGGCGGGCCCTTCACTCGCTCCAGGACCCGCCGCCGAAGTGCCCTGAAGATGCGGAGCGGAAGGACCCCCTGCCGCCGAATGCTCAGAGGAGGAGCGCTGCCGCCTAGGGCAGCAAAAACCCTGGCGCCACTCCTGCTAGGTTTGCTGCTAGCCCAGTTGCATTTTCTTAACTTCCAATGCAAATATATATACACACAAGAAAGGATACTTTATGTAAAATATGCTATGTTTACTGTGATTGGATTTTTGCTGTATGACAGAGTATTAACAAATCATATCAAAGGCTATTTAAGGTACAAAATGGTGACCTACAATTCTGTTGTACCTAGCAGAAAGGAAAGGTGAAATAGTAATTTTATATCCTATCATACAGTGCAAATCTTTCCTTGTACTGTATCCAGTAAAGGGGGCAAAACCTTCACAGTTTTCTCTTCTGAAAAATCCTTTTAGAATTTAATAGTGAGGAAACCATAAAAATAATTTTAAAAATCTATAGGTTGTATAGAAAATTATATCCCCGCTATAACATTCTGTAGGTTGTTTTAAACATTCCAGGGAAAGATAATCATTCTGTATTAAATTCTATAAGAATTTACCATAAGGGTTGCTTTTAAACTACTGTATTAGCACTTGAAGAAGCAGTCTCAAAGGCCTTTTAGGTATTTACAATCCATTTGTTGATCTATTAAACTTTATCTGCCTTACATACCTGTCATTCCTTTAAGGCACACAGTTCAGGCCAAAATCTGCTCTCGGCTATACCAGTGTAAATAGAGTAATGCCACTTAATTTAATGGAGGTACTCCAGTTTTACACAGGTAAAAAATGAGAGGAGAATGTGGCCCTGCATTCTTATTTTCTGTAAAAAAATCCTCTTTACTCGACTGGAAGAAACATTTTGCAAATTAATTAACAATGGCATCATAGTGTATGGCATAACATTGCTGCAATATTATGTACAGTTAAGAAGCTAACCGATTAATTTATTGTAGATTGGTATTTGTGCTTGCTACATATTAGATAATTATTGAATTATTTCTGTCTGCAGTATGAAATCTTATCATACATTCAAGTCTGGAGTTCCTGTCAAGGACAATGGTTTTACTATTATCAGGTAGCATAGGAATACCTGTTAACCAGCATCCTTGTTCTTCCTCACCTAGTTTACTTTAAAAAACAATATTGCTAATTTAGGGTTCTGATCCTTTCACCCTTAGAGTGAATAGAACCTTACTACTAAAGTAATCCCACTGACTTTGGTGTGAATAATGGTGGCAGAACTGGGACGTTATAATGTAAGCTTTTCAGGGCAGGGACTGTCCCTCTTTTGTACTGGGTCTCACAAAATCGGGTCCTGATAGTTAAAAAATTTTTTTTAAATGAAAACATTTTTTTTAAACTAGCAAAGAAAATTAGAGGGTTTTGAGTTAAAAAATTAAAGACAAATGAACTCCTTCCCAAATTTGTTTAGTTTTTAAAAGTAAAACAATACACTAATGGCTAGATTCTGCCACCATTACTTCCAATAAACAGTATCCTACTCTGTGACTAGCCCCATTGATTGCACTCAGTGCACAAAAGTGAGTGCTTGGGCTAAGCTATGTGAAAGGGGTGGCTCAGGAGAAAGTAAATTTCTAGAGTCCTTGACTGGGTGCAATTTACTTTTGCCTATGTATGGGGCCAGCTACTTTAGCCAGTAAGTAGAGTGATGAAACCAAGGCTGCATCCACTCTCTGCCCATCTCTGCTTCCCAGGAGCACCGCCAGGTTTTCTGCCGCTCTAGGCGGCGGAAGGTCCTGCCCCGAAATGCCATCCCCCGCAGACGTGGCGGAAGGTCCTGCCGCCGAAATACCGCCGCGGTCGCTGCCCCCCAAAATTATAGCGCCCTAGGTGACTGCCTAGGTCACCTAATGTGTTGCGCTGGCCCTGCTGCTTCCTGCCCACTCCACTGTTTGCAACCGGAGTATCTGGAGGTCAGAATCTGGACTCCATACCAGACCCAAGAGCCAGATAACTGAACAAAGGGATTTTGAAGGGGTTATTACAACCCTGCTCAGATGAATAAGAAAAAGACACAGTGCAGCCCATTGTGAGTGAGGATGACAGAATTTGGCCCTAAATAAAAGCTAAAAAAAAAAAAGTCAATGCAGTGTAAAAAAAGTCAACAACAATGTCCAAGAAATTAAGTCGTTATATTTGCAGTTTAGAGTTATTGCACCTCTTTGGCCTCTGGAACTTCTGTCTCAGGGAAACTGTTCTCAATAATGGTCTTCCTAAAAGAAAGATGATCTAGTACGCTGCTGGGTGCTCAACAGGAGTCATCACTGTGACCAAACTGAACGAGATTAGCTAGTCAAATTTCTGCTAATTTCATTTTCTCTCCTGTCATTGGCATGGACTCCCCCATTTGCTATAACAAAACAAAAAAGGAAATAACTAGTTATAAAGCTTGAAAGTCACTGTAGCTAGATTACACTACCAGCCTGCAAGGAAGCTTGTGAAGGTCCTATGAATGATTGTCAAACCCTTTTTTTGTTTTTATAAAATAATGTGGATCAATGACTGTCCTGAATTTTATAAGCCAAAGGAGCATTTTTTACTTAAGTTATGAACCTAATCTAGGACAATGCAGATACTCTTGCTATTCAGAAAAGATGCAAAGTTGGTACTAACTTCATAGTTTATAATCTGACTGGACAAGAGGTACTGTGGCTAATTGACAAATATCCTCAGATATTTACAGCCAACCCCCATAGAGGAGTATTTTGGGATAGCTGGTAACTTGAACATTTGCAGTCTTGATACATGATGTAGCTTCTTGACAATCATTTAAATCTGGTAAAGCAGAATATAGAGCTAAAGCATGAGTAGTCAGAACTGAATATAGAGATTAAGATCAGACAAACAAAGGTTTTAGGTGAAAAAAAAATCAGATAAAACGTACAACATTCTGAAAAGATATGTAAATAGATCCTGCTGGAGCTGTGAGAATGAATCCCCTCTATATTCTGGTAGCATGGCATATATACACTCAATGTGTGCGTGAGGGTGTAGTAGCCTTACAGGGCTTTAAGGCAGCTTAGTCCCCATTGAGGAGGTAAACATAAGTACTGTACCTGATTTAGAATAAAAACCACCCTCAAAGTTGACACATTCCTGTGTAGTAGTGTCAGAGAGGCAAAGGATTGAATGGCACACAGATCAAACTATTTCCTCTGTCTTAGGAGTGGAATTCCAACTCTGTGCTATTCTTTTCCTCTGTTTATTCCCTCTCCCTTCTACATTCTTCTCTTTCTCCTCTCCTTCCTCATTCAATGTGTACTGTCTTCAATCCCCTCCTGTTCCCCAGGACCGGACCACAACATTTTGGCACTTAGGGGGTATGGGAGCTCAAATGACGCCCCCATGCCCTCTGGCTTAGGCCAAAACTTTGAAAGGTCTCAATTCTGCCTTCTTCCCGTTCTACTCCTCTCATGGTACTGCTCTGCAATAAAGGAGAATTAACAACTTAAAATTTTTGAACAAGGTTGTCTGCATAGTAAACACTGGCATTTTTATCTGTTTGAATAATCAAAGTGGTGCTTTCCATGCCTTCTTTATTGCAAAGATTTGAACTGCTTCCTGCTGAAGGTCCACAGTCTGGGCCAGCTCATGCTCTATTGAGATGGTTGCAAGGCTGACCAGCCTCTCCTGTGTCATTGTGGAGTGTAGATGTGTTTTTATTAACTTCAGCTTGGAGAAGCTGCGTTCTCCACTGGCAACTGTTACAGGAAGTGTTAGAAATATGCATAGAGCAACAAAAGCATTTGGAAAGTGTGATCATCTTATTTATGCACATAAATTCCAGAACAGCCTTTGGAGTTGATCCTGCTGAAATGTATCTTGAAAGGGCTTTCAGTACATCACCTAAATCACTTGCATCAATAACGTGCATGTCATCATGTGTCAACACTGTCTCTAGTGCCCTGCATTGCTGGTGTAGGTCTTCTTCAGATATAGTGAGGAGTTTTGGAATATCATACAACATCCCAAATATACTGCTGTGTTCCTTGAGCTGCATGAAACATTCTTCAACTGACTGTATTGCACAATCTAGCACCTGGTTAAAGAATTCAACTTTGAATTGTTGTTTGGAGGTCTCTTATGGGATTATCCCGTGCCTCGTAATCAAAATGTCTTCTTCTTCGGTGACT
Organism: Trachemys scripta elegans; assembly: GCF_013100865.1. Lineage (NCBI taxonomy): Eukaryota > Metazoa > Chordata > Testudines > Emydidae > Trachemys > Trachemys scripta. The sequence goes on from NC_048303.1 coordinate 85,215,344, forward strand.
CTTGTATTCTTGAATGGGTGGGAAAATAGCTTCAGTGTCAAGTTCCTCTGCCAACTTCTGTGCACTCTTCAGAACGTTTTGAAATCCCTCATCTGACCGGTAAGACTGTAGGTATGACTTTGCTTTGTCCAGTTGTTCCATTGCTCCAGATATATCAAGGTCAACACCTTGGAGTCCCTTGCTTACAACATTTATTTCAAACAGTATGTCACGCCACAACACTAAACCACACAGAAATTTGAAGTTACGTATGTTTCTGGTGATTCCATTTCCCTCTGCCACTGTTCTCCCATGAACAGTTCCTGTCATAGCATTATCCTCCATAATGGCAACTATGGCATCATCTATGTTCCCAATTTGATGTTTGATAGGCTTTGGACTTGGCTACACTTGCGAGTTACAGTGATACACCCTAGCTCACTCCCCGTCCACACTGGCAAGGCACATAGAGCGCTCTGACTCCACGGCTACAGCGCTGCTGGTATTCCACCTCTACAAGTGGAATAACGTTTGCTGTGTCCCCCGCTGGAGCGCTGCAGCGCCAGTGTGGACGACCTGTCCTGTTAATGTGCTCTGATCGGCCTCCAGAAGTGTCCCACAATGCCTGTTCTAGACAATCTGGTCATCACTTTGAACTCTATTGCCCCGACCTCAGGTGACCAAGTCATGAGACCCGCCCTTTACATTCTCTGGGAATTTTGAAAATTCTTCCTGTTTGCTCAGCCAGGTGTGGAGTGCTCTCAGTGAATCTTTCCAGGTGGCCATGCCTCCATGCGCCAGGCAATCCCCAGTATGGAGCAATGGCGAGATGCTGGACCTCACCAGTGTTTGAGGGGAGAAAGTTGTCCAGCCCCAGCTGCACTACAGCCATAGGAATTATGATACCTTTGGGCAGATATCAAGGCACATGATGGCAAGGGGCCATGACCGGGATGCTCTGCAGTGCAGGGTTAAAGTGAAGGAGCTGTGGAATGCCTACTGAAAAGCCTGCGAGGCAAACAGCCGCTCCGGTGCTGCCCCTGCGACCTGCCATTTCTACAAAGAGCTGGATGCGATAATTGGGGGCAACCCCACCTCCATTCCGAGTACCACCATGGACACTTCAGAGCCCAGTTCAACAAGTCAGGAGGAGGAGGAGGAGGAGCAGCAGCAGCAAAGCGGGAGTGAGTGTGCTGAGGCGGAGGAAGGCACCCCAGAATCCCTAGATGCATGCAGCCAGGAGCTGTTCAAGCAAGGAGGAAGGTAGCCAGTCGTGGCAGACAGTGCTTAGAGAAGGACAAACACCAGAGGAGGTTCCTGGGAAGCGGCTTTTATTTTGGGAAGGAAGTTATTTGGTGGGGGCTCTTGGGGCAAGGAGGATTAGGGCTGCATGCATGCCTAGATAGGGCATTGACGTGCTCTCTCACATCGCGGTAATCGGCCTCAGTGATCTCTTCAAAGGTCTCATCCAGAACTTGGACAATGCACTTGCGCAGGTTTCTCAGGAAAGCCACCACGGTCCTTGTCCCAGTAAGGCTAACTTTTCTGCACCACTGTGCCGTGAAGGGCAGGGGGACCATTGCTGCACACAGGCAAGCTGTATATGGGCCAGGGCGGAAGCCGCATTGCAGTAGAAGACTGTCCCTTGCTTCCCAGGTCACCCTCAGCAATGAGATATCTTCCAGGATGAACTCCTGTGGAAAATGTGGGGACAGTGTTCAGTATAGGGGGCCCCTGCTGCTGTTGGCTCTCCCCATGGCACAGAAACCCAGAGGACAGTACAGCCATGAAACAATCAGTCACGCTTGACCCTGTGCTTACTCACCATTTTGGGGCTCCCGTGGGTTTATGTGCACTCGCTTTGGGATGGGCAAATTATGCTATTGTGTAGACTATGCTTGCCCTTAAGTATGGAGGAACCATTGCTCTGTCTGGTGTGAACAATGCTGCCTCTGTTAAGTGTTGCATTTTGTCTTTACAGATGCAACCTTGAGATCTCAGCCGTCCGTGTTATCACCTGCCGAAAGACCCCAAAGAATCAGAAAGAGGCCACGTAGAAGCAAGGAAGACATGCTGCATGAAGTAATGCAGCATTCAAGTAATGAAAATCAAAAAGTGCAGGAGTGGCAGGAGAGTGAAAGGAGGATCCTCCTGCACAGGGCCGGCTCCAGGGTTTTGCCACCCCAAGCGTTGGGAAAAAAAAAGAAAAAAAAGCCGCAATCGCAATCGGCAGCACTTCAGCGGCAGCTCCACCGCGCCGCTTTCTTCTTCGGCAGCACTTTGGCGGCAGGTCCTTCCCTCCGAGAGGGAACGAGGGACTCGCCACCGAATTGCCGCTGAAGAGCCGGACGTGCCGCCCCTTCTCCTTGGCCACCCCAAGCACCTGCTTGGTGCACTGGTGCCTGGAGCCGGCCCTGCTCCTGCAGAATGAGGAGCATGGCACAAAAGTGCGGTACTCTAGTCTCTTTCCCCTCTGCTAGTTCAACCCATGCCGGTGCCTTCCAGGCTTACATGGCTTGGTTAGCTGTAGTGCCATCTGCAGTGGAGAAGGCAGCACTGCATCTGGACACAATGCCAGTGTTTGCCTTCATTGGGCCAGATCCTCAGTTTGTCTCAATTAGCATAGCTCTACCGAAACCAGCAAGTTTAAGGGTATCAGAATCTAGCCCATAATGGCTGCAATGGCTTGGGATTCTGAGTGGCCAAATTGACAGAGGGATAATAATTTTTTCAGCAGATATTGGAGTCACAGTCTGAGACATTAGAGAGAATGCTCTGCTTCTCAGTCTGATTCCTCTGCATGAGTGCACTTTGCTATTTCTCTTCTGGTATTCCAGTCATTATTTCGAGAAAGCAGTGATGAATTCCTGATCTTCTGTTTCCTCTGCTCACAGTACTCATTAGAGTGATCTCATTTTCCTTGGCAGCAGCAACCACCTGACCTTTCCTTTTCACCAGGGCAGGCTCCAGGCACCAGCCGAGCAAGCTGGTGCTTGGGGAGGCAGCTTGTAGGAGGCGGCATTCCGCCCCATCCTAGGGCAGCATGGCCACTTTTTTGTTTGTTGTGCCGCTCTGGCTGCCCTGTAGGCGGCAGCGGCGTGGAGGACAGGAGCGCTCTGCAGCAAGCCTGGCAGGGCAGCCTGCGTCCTTCCCTCCCCGCCGACCAGAGTGGTGTGGAGCCCTCCCAGCAGGGGGGCACGGCGGGAGGGGCCACGTGGCAGCACTCTGCTGAAGCCCTGGCCGCCCCCCTTCTCTCTCTCCCCCCGATCCCTCCCCTTCCCCCCGCTAGCCGGGGCACATCTGCAGGGCAGGGAGTCCCCCTGCACCCTGGTTCCGGCCGCGCCACAGGTTTTTTTTTTTTGCTTTGCTGTTCTGGCCGCCGCGGTTTTTTTTTTTTTGCTTGGGGCGGCCAGAAAGCCAGAGCCGGCCCTGCTTTTCACTAGTCATTTAACAGTTATTCTGAAGATGTAATCAGTTTACAGCTCTGACAAACCTATTTACCTTTTGTGAGACCTGTGTCCTTGAGGGCACATTGTAACAGCTGTTCCATTTTGAACCAAAAGTGTCCCTCTTACAGACACAAGAACACCATTGTCAACGGATAATTGAAAGTCATAGAATCATAGACGATTAGGGTTGGAAGAGACCTCAGGAGGTCATCTAGGCCAATCCCCTGCTCAAAGAATGACCAATACTAACTAAATCATCCCAGCCAGGGCTTTGTCAAGCCGGGCCTTAAAAACCTGTAAGGATGGAGATTCCACCACCTCCCTAGGTAACACATTCCAGTGCTTCACCACCCTCCTAGTGAAATAGTATTTCCTAATATCCAACCTAAACCTCCCGCACTGCAACTTGAGACCATTGCTTCTTGTTCTGTTATCAAATCCTGCCCCACAGTCTTCTCTTCTGCAATAAATAAGCCCAGTTCCCTCAGCCTCTCCTCATAAGTCATGTGCCCCAGCCCCCTAATCATTTTCATTGCCCTCTGCTGGACTCTCTCCAGTTTATCCACATCCTTTCTGTAGTGGAGGGGCCCAAAAAGTGGACCCAATACTCCACATGTGGCCTCACCAGTGACGAATCAAGGGAAGTGATTATTCCCCTCTATCTGCTGGCAATGTTCCTACTAATGCAGCCTAATATACCATTAGCCTTCCTGGCAACAAGGGCACACTGCTAACTCATATCCAGCTTCTTGTCCACTGTAATCGCCAGGTCCTTTTCTGCAGAACTGCTGCTTAGCCAGTCGGTCCCCAGCCTGTAGCAGTGCATGGGATTCTTCCATCCTAAGTGCAGGACTCTGCACTTGTCCTTGTTGAACCTCATCAGATTTCTTTTGGCCCAATCCTCCAATTTGGCTAGGTCACTCTGGACCCTATCCCTACCCCCCAGCATATCTACCTTCCCCCCAGCTTTGTGTCATCTGCGAACTTGCTGAGGGTGCAATCCATCCCATCATCCAGATCATTAATGAAGATGTTGAACAAAACCAGTCCCAGGACCGACCTCTGGGGCACTCCGCTTGATACCGGGTACTAACTAGACATCAAGCTGTTGATCATGACTCATTGAGTCTGATGATCTAGCTAGCTTTCTATCCACCTTATAGTCCATTCATCCAATCCATACTTCTTTAACTTGCTGGCAAGAATACTGTGGGAGACCATATCAAAAGCTTTGCTAAAGTCAAGGTATATCACATCCACTGCTTTCCCCATATTCACAGACCCAGTTATCTCATCATAGAAGGCAATTAGGTTGGTCAGGCATGACTTGCTCTTGGTGAATCCATGTTGACTGTTATATAAACCAACAACATGAAGAAAGATGATGATGGAGGATATCAAGTTCTCCATTCATGTGCATCATTTACTAAGTGGACAGCATTGGAAAGCTGTGAAATATTTCAATATGGAAAAAGTATATGACATCAGGAAAGATGTCAAGAAAAAAAACGTACCAAAGGAGGCAAATCTCCTGTGTAGGACATGGATTTCTGACAATGGCTGTCTCTGGCAAATAATCTGCTGTCTCCAGTATAGTTGTAAAGTATGTTGACAAACTGGATGTTGGTCCAACATCCCTCCATAATCAAAAACACTGCAGTGTGCCCTATATTAGACCCAAATATCTATAAACAGGTACCAAGAACAAGGATGTTGCATAAGACCTCTTATGCAACAGAGCTTCAGCATAGCTCTAGATAAGGGAAATCCAAAGAGACAATCATCTTAAGGGAATGCTGATATTAACATTCATGACTATGTAGCATATTATAAGCTATTTTCTGATGGGAGTGTGTGTATGTCACAGAGTGTCTGTTTCTGAATCCCTCCTAATTAGTATGCTGCCCCCTATACATGTAGTTAGCATGGGATGGGGAGCCCGCTAGCAGCTATGTATCAGCTGGGGTGTGTAAAAGATAATCGCGTGCAATGGAGGGGGCTCATTAAATAAAAATAACCTTATGAGAAACTAGGTGGTAATGGAAAATGTCTGCTTTATTTATTTGAGAGGTTTATTCAGTCTCCTATTTATATCAGGGTATTACTGGACGCTGCTTCTCTGTATCTGACTAAGGTATTATATATGTTTTTCAGGTAAAGTTCAGTAACACAATAAATTGTGAAGTATTTGTTATCAACTGAAGAAGAGAGTCAAACTGAAAATGTACCATGTGACATGAAATTCCATGCCGACAATCATTGATTATTGGCTTGATATCCATTACAACCACAGAGCTATCCCAAGCAGCTGTTGACTGGATCGTCACTAGAGCATATCTGTCTTTGTCATGGGATCATTGACTATAAAAAGTGTGGCAATTTCACTTATATCGTGGTCATTCTTTGGACTAAAGTCAACACCGACCCTATCTCCTGTAGAAATAGGAACCTATTGCATTGGCACATCTTCAGACTGGTGGATCCCACTCAGTGTCAGAACTCTTTGAAGGAAAATTCTGTTGAGCTGCTGGACACCGTGATCGTTTTCGGTCTTCACCACTGGCCATCAACACAAAATGTGCCTTCTGTCTATATTGTATTTGGTATACAGCTGACTGACAGCGGGTGAAGTAGCAGGGGAGGAAAGTAGAGCAGGAGCTCTCAAACTATTTCATGTTATAGACCATATCTTACTAGAGATAATATACTTCATGATCCTGCAGACCACCTCCCCTGTCTTCACAATTGCATAACATCTCTATGGAAACTACAGTGATTATTTACCTGGAAATTTAAATAGGAAAGCTAAAAATATATTTAATTCTATCTATTAATGCAACTTACTGGTTGGAAACAAGGAGAAAAGCCAGCAACATACAACCAGCCAGTTGTTCACAGATCAGTTTGAGAACCTTTGAGCTAGACCACTGGTGATGGACAACTTGCTGAATGTTGCCTGTTGTGATGTAGAGTTTTTAAGTTCCTATATAGTGACAGCTGTGGGAGCTGAAATGACTGCTTCATTGTTCATCTCTGCCAAATTTATATTAGTGGCATTTTCCAATAGAAGAAAATGGGACTGTTGCTGGAGGAAGGTATTACTCAGTAGGAGGGGTGGGCTGGGCAGAATCTGGACCTAACCAAACAAACATCCTCCCTCAAAACTGAAAAATTCCTCCCTACTGCTTTCAGAGAAGCAGCCGTGTTAGTCTGTATCCGTAAAAAGAACAGGAGTACTTGTGGCACCTTAGAGACTAACAAATTTATTAGAATTTATTAGACTACAGCCCACTTCTTCGTATGCATCTGAAGAAGTGGGCTGTAGTCCACGAAAGCTTATGCTCTAATAAATTTGTTAGTCTCTAAGGTGCCACAAGTACTCCTGTTCTTTCTCCCTACTGCTAAAATTCTTGCATGCTCTTTCTCTCTTTATATATAAAAATGTTTTTGCTAAAAACAGGAAATGATGAGAGCAAAATAATCTTTGAGTTTATAGACTGTCATACTTTGGGTGTCCCAAAGTTCTTACATAGCAAGGATTATAAATAGCCAAGAGGCTTTGTTCATTGCAAGAGCAGAAGGATTTTTCACACTGTGGGTGTTATTTTCTATGCCACCATGTTGTCTTGCTGTTGAAATTCTGCTAACGTGAGTTCTTAGAAACTGATGAAAAAAGCTTCCTATAAATTCTTGAGCTTTCCATCAACTCTTGCTGACACCATGTGATCAGTCTGTCCAGTATACACTTTGCAGTTGGCCCATGTGGCATGGGGAAGGGTCATTAGATGTGTAGTAGGTTTTTTCCTCTTTAAGGAAAGGGGTACTGTTGACAAGTTATTGTTTCTAGGACCTTGCATAAAAATATATGACTCCTCAGCTGAGTCATCTTGATGTCAAGAATGAACTCTTGCATTTCTATTAAAGGTATTTATGCTTTAAATCAGGTGTGTAAAACAGCCTGAGGGGCATATGGGAGACAAAGACAGAGGGCTTTCAGAGAAAAACCTTATGTAGCCAAGTGGACTCACTGCTGACTCCCTGGGCATGGCATAGGAGGCTATCCTTCTGTAGCACACCATGCCAATAGAGCAACACAGTGCCTGAGTGACTTTCTTCTGTGAGTTGTCACTTCAGTCAGGTAACATTTTAGTTTCACACCTTCTGGCATAAGAAAATCCAACAAACAGTAGTCCAATGTCCTTATATCTGGTCCTCAGCCCCTGGTCTGGCCCCACCATCCCTATGCCTCTTCATTCAGAGCTTTCAGTCATCCTTATTTCCTTCTCAGGGGCCTCATACCACCTTCCCTAATAACTGGTAGAGGAACCCAGGCCCTCCCACTACCCTGGGTTCCAGTCCAAGGACTCTAACCAGCAGACAAGGCCAGTTCTGTCAGGCTTCTTGCTGCCAACTTCGTAGACTTTTTCCTACTGGAGCCTTTTAAGGCCTTCTCCCTACAGACTCTTTAAGTTCACCCTTGTTCTGGGGCAAGGAATCACAGGGCTCTTCCATAGAATCCTCCAATAAATCTCCAACCAAAAGCACAAAGGTAAACCCACTTCTACCCTCCTTAGGCAGGACCTTTCATCCCTATTCAGTTTTCCCTGCCCTGTTCCTCCACTGAACATAGCCTTACAGGGCTTCCTGGTTCTACATTTTCCATACATTAAGAGCAAAAAGTGTGTTTTCAGTACAGATGACTGACATCACATTAAGGAAAACAAGGAATAACGAAAGGGGGTGGAGAGGGAATCCTAGGCACTAGCAGATGTATTTCTTATGTTCTCTTTTCCATAGCTGTGAATATTTATACAGTGATAGTGTGAGGTGGTGAGCTGATTAGTTTGCTGCACAGAGAGGCTTCTGCATTGCCGGAACATGTATCCTAATTCTAGGATATTCCATGACTGAAGGCAAAACACTGATGCTCTCAGGCAAATCCCTGACAAGACTGTTTTAGAGGTCCAGATGCAGAAAGATCACATGACATGTTTGCAGTAGCTAAGTGTTACCAGGCAGAATTAGGAAGGAAATTCACTGTAATGTCTGTAATCCGAAACACTTTGCAGTATTTTCCATTTGAACAGATTGTTCAGACTTATGTGTTGATTGAAGGATTAAAAAGAAAAGTGCTATGAATATTGATCTTCATGAGGGTAATGGACACGTGTTAGAAGTAGGCAGCAAGTGAACTATTATTTTGTAAATTCCCATCCATTCCCTTCCTCTCTCCATCCCCACTGTACCTCCTTCCTCCCCTTTAAAAACACCTTTTCTATTTCAAGCTCAGGTCACTTCTAAACATAAGCCATATCTACACTACTGGCTAAATCGGCACTGCTGCTATAGATACAGCAGTGTTGATTTAGTGGGTATGGTGAAGATACGCTCAGTCGATGGGGGAGCGCTGTCCCGTTGACATCTGTACTCCACCTCTCTGAGAGATGGAAACCCATAGACTGCAATTCATGATGTGTACAGGAGTTTGATATATTCAAATGAGGACTATGATCTGACCAAACTCATTTTCACTTGTGGCGTAAAAGGCAAAATTTGAACTCTGGTTTCCAGTAGGAGAAGGCTCAAGTATTAAAAACACATTTTGTTCCCTAGAAATTTTTTACATTACAATTAGCATCACATTTCAGGGATGAATTTCCATAATTTTGTTCAGTGATCGAGAGCCCACACCATAAAACCCGATAGTAAATCTGTACTTCCTTTGATAAGAAAACACTACTGTAATTGTAGAAGTCTGAAAAAATGTAAATGCCATGCTAAATGTGTTTATTTCTACCTGTCTACTTAAAAGAAACTGCTCACTTATTTTCTAAGATCCTCTGACATACAACAGCACTTTTATGAAAAAAATTGTTCAGAAAAATTCTCTCTGCATGGGTTCTTTTTTGGCAGCTTGGTGTAAGATGAAAGTAGACTATTTGTTTTTTGCAAATTCCTACACAGTTGATCACTTAAGGCAGAACTCTGCTAGTAGATCTACACTGTTAAGTAAAAAGTGAGGTCTACTGTATTAAGTTTGCTATTTGTGTTTCCACTGTACTTCCAACATGCATTCCCATATTTCAGATGAAGCCCAGCCCCGAAGTAGTAGTTAGGTCAAAAAGGAGTCAGAGTAGTCTTGGGAAAATCATGATATGATGGGTATTTTTGCAGGAGGGGATAGACTGGGAAGTATTTCAGGTTTCTAGAATAATCTTCCAGATTGTTATGTCTTTAACAAATTTAAAAATGTTCAGAAAATACTGTTCTAAGTTAGGAAAACTATCATCCGAATGTTAGGTAATGAAATAAGGGCACCCATTCAAGTTTGGCAGATACAATTCAAAGCAATTTGAATAAACAAAAACACACTTACACATAGCCCAAGACAGGTGCTGCATGATCTTGAATTATAATGTATTTGGAAGTTTAGAAATTTAAACTTCTTCCCCAGCTGATTGTGCATGTTTGAGAAAGAGTGGCGTTTGTATTGGCCTGCTAGCACTAGAGAGCCACTGAAAATCAAGGGTTAAATAAATAAAAAAAAAATCTCCCTGACAGTAGAATTTGTGTATTTTCTTACTCATGGCTACAGTGTTCTAATAAAGTTAACTAACAAAGATACTGTGTGACTGAGAAGCCACAGGCTTCATTTTAACCATTACACTCTTTATCAAGATAATGGATTTGTTTTGTCTATTTCCTGTTTGCTATAATTTCAAAGTGAATATCTGAACAATCATAAGCAAGTTTAGGGGAATCTTATTGAAATTTGGGTTGAAAATAAACTCCAGAAGTTACTTAAAATCAGGGCTTTTGAATTAAAATGGGTACAATACCGGTTCAGACGTGATGGGGGAAGGATTTATAGATGAAGCACTTTGAGATCTGTGGATGAAAGGTGCTCTGTATATGCATATTAATATTAGACTGTTATACATTGTTTAGTTCTCCTTTAGAATACTGGAAATTCTTTACAACTAACAAATACTTCAGTACTCAGCACTGAGGCACTGATTCAGAAAAGCACTTAAACTCATGCTTAACTTGAAGTCAAAGGGACCTAAGATTGTTGAGCACATGCTGGATTTCTTTGCTGAATTGGGGCCATACTAAATTAGATATGGAAGAAATACAGTACTCATTTGTTATAGAGAAGCAATGAAGACATTAATATTTCAACATTCGTAGCCTTATCCACACAAGTTTGTTCTTTACTAAAAGTTAGATTTTTGCCATACAGTTGCCACATTTTGATAAAAGAAGTTTTGTCTTTACTAGACCTCTTACAACATTTGAAAACTTTATCCACATCCTGTTCAGTTTCTCAGATTAAACTCTGTGGTCCAAATCCAGTCTTCACTTCACTAAAGCTCTCATTGAAATCACTGGGAGTTGTGTTTGAAGAGGGACTTCAGGATTTCATCTTTGGTTTGTTAGTTTATTGGGGGTGGATCACCTTCTATGGCAATCCCAGGTAGAGGGAGATGAAATCTCAGAGGTGAGCCCGGGCAGAACTTTTGCCTGATCAGTACATAGTGGGGTGGGGCTTGTCCCAGAAGAACAGGAGGCAGGAATCAAACAAAATATGGTTGATACCAAGCTACACAAGGGAGGCATAGGCCATCCATACAAAGGCCCTATGTTTCTGCAGCAGTTTGGCTATTAGTGGGCATTTCTATTGGAGCAATGTTACTAGAGCCTACCTGTGGATAAGGCTGCCCCTGGAAGGCAGCAGGAGGAGGAGACGATGTAGTCTGGTCTGTTCAGAGGACCAGGACCCATCTAATCTCTATGAGGTCTGGAGAGGGGTATTGATTTAATGCAGCTGGCTAAATCCACCAGTATGTACATGAAGGGAGGGTCTCACCTCAGCTGAATCTAATGGGGCTGATTTCATTGACAGGCTGGGAGAGGGGTTTTATCTGGGACCTTCTGTAATTGATGAATATTTGACTCCTCCTGTTTATTGTACTTTTATTGCTGTGGATGGGTACTATAACTCACAATGGTAAAGTGCAACATACACAGTGAAAGGGTTTGTTTTCATAAACAAATGTGATACGCAATACAGCAATTTGTTTTTAAAACAGACAGAACATCAATACTTTAAATCCACTCAATGTTACAAAATATCTAGACAAGAAGGAAATGGGCGGGGGTGGTGGGAAGATAGGAGGGGGAACTTAAAAAAAAAAAGTGCAAAAGTAGAAGAACACATGTCACCATTGGATCTCTCTATAGCAAAGATCCAAGTTGATATGATTTTGTCTCCCCACAAGTAAACCACAAAAGACAAGGCACACATTCAAACAAAGCCATATTATGTGAATATAACTCTGTAGATTTGTAGAACATTGCAAGGTTCCAGGCCTCTTGAACTCATTCCAGTGTGGAAGGAGAGTCAATTTTCCCATTGCCTATAAGTAATGGACTGGGCAGCCAGTAACCCCCCCCCCCACCCTCCCCAAACTAGCGTCCAATTATCTGTGTGCCTTCCTATGAGTTCAAATACCCCTAGATACAAGATTCTTGAGTACTTTGTTCTGAAAAGCCAGTGTTTTTTCTTAATATGATATAAAACAAGTAACCAATATTAAGACAAGATGCCATATTTTTGTGGTAAACAGAGAAAAACAGCATGAATCCATTTTTTACCTTTGCAGCAAAGATTTTAGTTAGAGCAGGAAGTGGTGCAAACTGCATCTGTTACCATCAGTATCCTAAAACTGATGAAATCTCTTTCCTCATAATACCACAAAGTGTTACTCAAACTTAGTTGGTTAATGCAATGTTGCCACTCCTTTACAATATCTATAATGTAGATGACAGCTGAACTTGGACCATTCTTTCACTGGTAGAAAACCTTGACTTAAAGGCTATGTACATGGAGAAGATCTTCCAGCCTCAGATATTCCCCTTGCCAGCACAGGAACAGAAAGGGCCATCCCTGGAGTATTGTCTATTTCAATGCTTTGAATACCCCTCTCCTAGGGCCTCAGAAGGTCTTTTTGGGGTGGGGGAGTGGCAGTGTAGAGTCTATTCTTCCAATACCCAGCCCAGGTACCAGCTACTTTCTGTGGCACTGAAACCAGTTCAGCTCTCAAGTTCCCATTAAGAAGAGAGTTGCTACAGTTCAGAGTTATGCTAACTCAGTGGGTCTCAAACTTTTTTACTGGAGACCCCTTTCACATTGCAAGCCTCTGAGTGTGACCCTCCCCAATAAGTTAAACATACTGTTTAATATATTTAACACCATTATAAATGCTGGAGGCAAGCCGGGTTTGGGGTGGAGGTTGACAGCTCGCGACCCCCCATGTAATGACCTTGCAACCCCCTGAGGGTCCTGACCCTGTTTGAGAACCCCTGTGATAACTGCTCTAGATCCCTTTCCATAGCTGCTGTGGAGCACTATAGAGGAGCGATCTAGCAGATAACATGAAAGGGAAGACAGTTCAGCGGTTAGGGTGCTGGCCTACCACCAAGGAAATCTGAGGTCATTTCTACATAACCTTGGCTAAGTCACTAAGGGTGGGATCCACAAAAGGTACTTAGGCACTTAAGACCCAGATTTGGCTCCACAAGATTTCCACCGAACCCTGTAGGAGCCTAAATTCACTCAGTGACTAAGTTTTCAGGCAGGCACACTGGTGCCCCCCCTCCCCCCCCCGGCATCTAGCCCTGTAGGAGCCTAAATTCCCTCAGTGACTAAGTTTTCAGGCAGGCACCGCCCCCCCCCCCCGGCATCTAGACCCTTATCTCCCATACAAGTCCCAGAGGGATTCATGATCTGGGGGAGGGTAGGTGTTTGGCCACCTGTCTTGCATGCAGGGCCCAATAAAGTAGGCAGCCTCTGAGCATGCTTACCAGATTGGGGTCCATTCATAACCCAGCGTGAGGAAGAAGTGTCACCTTATAACTTTAAACCAGTGGTTAGAATATTCAGCGGGGTTGTGGGAGACCCAGGTTCAACCCTGTGCTAGAAGGGGAGAAACAATTTGAATAGAGGTCTTTGCCCTCTCAGAGAGGGCTTTACCCATTGAGCTATGGGGTATTCTGAAGGGGTGGGAGGCTCCCTCAATCTTTGCACTATGTATAAATAATGAGTGATTGGAGTAGGGGAGCTAGATACAGGGTCCCCTTTCTCCACCATGAGTGCCCTAACCTCTGGACTGCACAGTCTCTCTATAGCACCCAGTGACTGTTCCATTGTGGACTATCCTACTGGGAGGTAGTAGATTCAAGTCCAGTCCCCCTACTCCAGTCTTTCACTATTTATCCACAATGGAACAGCTTCAACAGTAGAGATTGAGGGAGCCCCACATGAGAATATCCCATAACTCAGTGGGTAATGCACTCTCCTTTCTTCCCTTTAGCAGAGACAGGGGAATTAAACTTGGGTCTGCCATATCCCAGGCAAATGCTCTAACAAGTGATCTAAAAGTGACAAGGTGGGTGTGACCAAATGCACCCATCTTCACACCCCACACACCATTGTAGTATTTGTACAAAATATGCCTTGTGAAGTATCATTTGAAAACTAATAACTTGCTGGTCCATTATAGCATGGTGAAGTGTATATAGCAATATGGTGTAAAGTAATGAAATCCCCCTGTATGATATTTGTACATGTTCAAAAATCACAGAGCCTTGCCTAGGGAAAAGTTAAGCAGGTTTGTCCTAAATAAAGGAATGTATTTACCTCAATTTACATGTATGTTGTAAAGAGGGTCCTCAGACTGTGAGACGGGGAAGACAGGAGACAAGAAAAATGTGCATTTCAGCAAACAGAGGTGAGAAGATACAACATGCAATCTTCTTCCCCAGACACCAAGTTGCCTTCTTTACTGTTGGAATGAACTTTAACTAGGGGTAAACCTCAGGAAAATGCATTTCAAAGGGTGACTGAACTGTAGAGTGGGGGGGGGGACGACAAAAACACCCTACCCTATCTCTCCCTATCCATCTCTCTCTTTTCCACCTAAGATAACAAAAGAAACAACCAATGGACCTGGGGAGCAAACCATGACCTGAAACTTGGCCAGCAATGTTACTGGGAACCTGTGGTAAGAATTTCACCTTAAATCAAGTCTAGTTTGTTAAATTCAGAAAGCATTTTCATCTTTATTTTTCTTATAAGCATTTCTGACTTTAGTGCCTTATACCTGTACTCACCTAAAAATCTATTTTTAGTTAAATAAACTTGGTTTATTTCTCAATTAAAACTAATCCAGTGTTGTGAATTGTTGGGTAACACCATTTAAAGTAGCAGATTGTTGTATATTGATCCTTTAAAGGGGCAATGAACCTACTATATCTGGACTGTCCAGGAGAGGGCTGGACAGTACAGAACATTTTTTGGAGGAAATTCAGGACTGGGAGTGTGTTGGGGATCACCCTGGAAGTAGTAAGAGAGACTACTAGAAGCCAGAGTGCAGCTGATGTTTGCTAAGAGGCTGCTGGGGTCAGAGTTGTGGACCAGGGCTATGGTTATACACAGACACTCAAGGTGTGACCTGCATATTGTTTTAGCCCAGGTTGGGAGCTACAGCAGCAAAGCATTGTGGGGCATTGCAGGGCAGCAAGTGCTTGCCATACAACCCCTCAGCACAGCTCATGTTTGTAGCTTCCCCTTTGCTTCCTGTTCCTTCTACTTATATCCTCCCAGTTACCTTATTAGCCAAGTAATTACCACCCATGTACTCATAATCCCCCAACAGAACATATTTAATGGCTCAGAGCTGAATTTGCAGCCTTCTTTATGCTGTAGTACCATCACTGATCAGGGGGCTGCTGCTATCATAGTCCTCTTTTGGGCATCAAAGTATTTGTATCACCCATCACAGTCCTCTTCTCCTTAAGTGGATGCATAGCAGAGGAAAATCATGCCAAGTTTTCCTGGTATTTTGGCCACTATTCATTGATCTCTTTGCAGGTGGAAGTTATCTGGACCCATGTAATTTAGTTTGGCTGTTACCATAATGTACTAGATGTGCCATTACACCTCCATACACAACCCTTCAATTCTGAATTGTGGGATCATCAATTTCTATCTGAGAAATGGTGTTTGTGATATTCATTCCCTCACAGGCCCATAGATTGGAGCATCAATATCAAATGAACTGTGTAAAAGCTGTTTTTTGAGATTGGGACTCTCAGAATTTATTCCCATTTAGATAATTGATCTTCCTTCTTCTGAGTTAATTATTCATCCTTTTGAAGAGGAACATTTGAATAAGAATGAATGCTACAGCCAGGAACTTCCCCCGCATTGTTTCTGCACTCATGTATTATGGACTGTACACTCGCTGCCAATATTCCATTTAAATGAATTGAGTGCTTTGATTTAGGCATTTTGATTACACTGGTCTACAATTTTTGAGAAGTCATCTGCTTCAGAGATAAAATGTGCTATTTATTATGTATTTTGATGTGCTGAATTCAAATATGACAATTAAAACAACTGATTGGCTACTGTTTCTAAGATATTTAAGTTTTTACATTTTATGTCTATGTATATTGTGTAGATAGTAGAGTTTTAATCATAAATTGTAAACCCTAGGTCTTCTCATGTGTTTATGGTTGCTTTACATGATAATATTTCACCTGTCCTGTTTATGTAACACTTTAAAAATCAGCAAAAGGGTTATATAAATAAAATTTATTATGAAACAAAAGGCAAAAAACTATTATGTACATAGTTTAGCCCTATTCAGTGTCTACTCGGCGCTTCTTGGCTTGTCTCTTGTATTCATTAAATGGAGCATCTCTTGTCCCTGTCCAGCAATAGTCTGCAAGCATTGATGGGCTCCATTTGCCCTGATAGCATTTCTCCATTGTTACAATGTCCTGGTGAAATCGCTCGCCGTGCTCGTCGCTCGCTGCTCCGCAGTTCGGTGGAAAAAAATCTAGATGAGTGCAAAAAATGTATCTTTAGTGACATGTTGCAACCAAGGCCTTTGTATGCCTTGAGGAGGTTTTCCACCAACAACCTGTAGTTGTCTGCCTTGTTGTTTCCGAGAAAATTTATTGACACTAACTAGAAGGCTTTCCATGCCGTCTTTTCCTTGCCACGCAGTGCATGGTCAAATGCATCATCTCAAAGAAGTTCATGAATCTGAGGACCAACAAAGACATCTTCCTTTATCTTAGCTTCACTTAACCTTGGAAATTTTCCACGGAGGTACTTGAAAGCTGCTTGTGTTTTGTCAATGGCCTTGACAAAGTTCTTCATCAGATCCAGCTCGATGTGTAAGGGTGGTAACAAAATCTTCCTTGATTCAACAAGTGGTGGATGCTGAACACTTTTCCTCCCAGGCTCCAATGACTGTTGGAGTGGCCAATCTTTCTTGATGTAGTGGTAATCTCTTGCACGACTATCCTGTTTGCAGAGAAAACAGCAGTACTTTGTGTATCCAGTCTGCAGACCAAGCAAGAGAGCAACAACCTTCAAATCGCCACAAAGCTGCCACTGATGTTGGTCATAGTTTATGCATCTCAAAAGTTGTTTCATGTTGTCATAGGTTTCCTTCATATGGACTGCATGACCAACTGGAATTGATGGCAAAACATTGCCATTATGCAGTAAAACAGCTTTAAGACTCGTCTTCGTTGAATCAATGAACAGTCTCCACTCATCTGGATCGTGACCGATGTTGAGGGCTGCCATCACACCATCGATGTTGTTGCAGGCTACAAGATCACCTTCCATGAAGAAGAATGGGACAAGATCCTTTTGACGGTCACGGAATATGGAAACTCTAACATCACCTGCCAGGAGATTCCACTGCTGTAGTCTGGAGCCCAACAGCTCTGCCTTACTCTTGGGTAGTTCCAAATCCCTGACAAGATCATTCAGTTCACCTTGTGTTATGAGGTGTGGTTCAGAGGAGGAGGATGGGAGAAAATGTGGGTCCTGTGACATTGCTGGTTCAGGACCAGAAGTTTCATCCTCTTCCTCTTCCTCATCTGACTCAAGTGAGAATGATTCTGGTGCATCAGGAACCGGTAGTCCTTCTCCGTGGGGTACTGGGTGTATAGCTGATGGAATGTTTGGATAATGCACAGTCCACTTTTTCTTCTTTGACACACCTTTCCCAACTGGAGGCACCACGCAGAAGTAACAATTGCTGGTATGATCTGTTGGCTCTCTCCAAATCATTGGCACTGCAAAAGGCATAGATTTCCTTTTCCTGTTCAACCACTGGCGAAGATTTGTTGCACAAGTGTTGCAGCATATGTGTAGGGCCCACCTCTTGTCCTGATCTCCAATTTTGCAGCCAAAATAAAGGTGATAGGCTTTCTTAACTATAGTGGTTATACTGCGCTTTTGTGATGCAAAAGTCACTTCACCACAAACATAGCAGAAGTTATCTGCACTGTTCACACAAGTACGAGGCATCTCTGCTCACTTTGGCTAAACAGAAACGTGTCCCTTTGCAAAATCAAACACTGACAAATAAGAGAGCACGACACTGTATGATTTCTAGAACTGATATAGGGCAATTTGTTCAGCAGAGTGATGTAAGCTTCGTTATGGTTGCATCATCCATGACTTCTAGGAATAACATGATGCAATTCATATCATGTATGACGCAATACCAGCTTCAGATTGCATCATTCATTGTTTTGCCTAAAAAGCAAGTACTGTCCAAACCCAGTCCTAGATTTATTCATAGATCCAGTCAAAGATGTATTTTAGTCATTTCTGGTTTAAATTGAGATCCCTTTCCTTTATAACTCACTTATCCTCCGCCATTCCCAAGTCAAGGGTCATATATACTGACCCAATAGCATATCTTGAAAACTAGAGCCAATCAACAATTTTAAGCATCATTTTCGTTCTCAGTGACCCAGAATTAGTAAAGTTTGACTACATTTATTTCAAAAGCATTTTGGCTGTAGAGCAGTGTTATGGCAATAGTAACAGAGTACTGTATCTGAACTATTATTCAAGCATACTTTAGCCTATGTGTAATCCATACAGGAAATTATAGACCCCTAAATTCTCAACTGAGTGCCACAAAGGTTATAGCTTTTCAAAAACAAATGGTAGGGGATATTTTAAATAGCTTAGAAATACCATTGTCTGATATTTGGCGATACTGTTTGATAGTACAATGTTAGGTGTTTGAGATGCATCATTATACTAAAATAACTGAAGATGCATGAATGTTTTATCAGTATAATATTAGTACTGTTCTGATCCATAACCAAGTATGCTGCAAGTACTATAAGGGAAAACACACTCTTCGTAATAAAACTGAGGGATATTTGTTTGTTAAATATGTATCAGTGCATTGTGGCTCATTTAGAGCTGTTTGTATTTCCCTCTTATTGCAGCATTTCATTTTTAAAATATGTATGACATTTTAATTTCCTCCCCTTGAAAACTATTTCCTGTACAATAATCCACAGAGAACAATTTATTTTAAGGTGCAAAATTAGTGTGCACAGAGATGGGATTACCGTTTCTTCCTCTCACAAAAGTTAATCAATTCAGGAGCCAAGTTAATTTTCTATGGAAGCTTAACAAGAAAAAAAGAAATGCCAACAGTGTTAGACACCAATTTTTCAGCATTGCATTTTGATAAACATTACATTTTATTCCACTTGACACATTAAATATGGAGATATACCTATCTCATAGAGCTGGAAGGTACCCTGAAAGGTTATTGAGTCCAGTCCCCTGCTTTCACTAGCAGGACCAAGTACTGATTTTGCCCCAGATCCCTAAGTGGGGGGCCCCCTCAAAAATTGAACTTATAACCTTGGGTTTAACAGGCCAATGCTCAAACCACTGAGCTATCCCTCCCCCCACATTCATAGCACTTCTCTTCTTTCCCTTATGACAACCCTTATTTTATCCATTGTTATTTCATGGCCTGCAGTACTTAGGGTGAACTTATGTTAACTGGATGAATTTTCTCTCCCTGTCCTTGTCTTCATAATATGAGATGAAGGTGCTTTTCAGGGATGGGGCAAACATTTTGGGGAAAAAAGGCCGGTGGGACAATTAAGAAATTGGCATTAGAATTAGCACTGACACCACCTTCCATGTTTTTAGGGCCTTGGTATATCTGGATCTGCAGTGGTACTGCTAATTCCATACCCAGAAAATGCCTGTAAAGCTTATTTTATCTGCAAACTAACATTTACTTATACTGAGCAAAAACACAGATTGAAAAAATTACATACAAGTAGTATATAGGGAAAATACCTTTTCGTTTCCAAAAATTGGTGTAGTTTTGCATTGTTTCTACTCAAGCCCATAAGCCAACAGATATACACTCTTGCAGTGTTAGGAGTGGCAGAGATTGGTGGCTTGCAATGCCCTCCCCTCTGTTTCTGAGGATTCAGTGACTTTAGAGGTCTGACAAGTAGAGCTCATTCATCCATTTACAGAAACTCTTCATTCTATTCCCTGCACTTCAGTAGCAGCCAGATCCTAAAGGCTTCATTTGGTTCCATTGCTATAATTTGATTCTTTAATAGACATTCTCCAGAATGCACAATATTTATCAGCAGACAGAGGTAACAGCCTAGTTCAGGGCCAGCCTTGTACTGGGACTGGGAGCAGGAGTGTTGCTTACCATGCCAGTCCTCCCAAAGATGGGAGAACAAACCAGCTTTCAATTCCCAAAGAACTGGGGAGGAGTTGGTAGCTGGTGTCTCCAAAAGTATTGGAGGGCTTGAGGGAGTTTTCAGTCCACTAGGCCCTCCAAGTCTGATGGGGAGGAGGAAAGGAGGGTCAATTGTACTGGGGCCTCAGGGCCCCCCCAAAATATCTCTAAAGTCAATGTAAATAAAGTGAAGGGGAGAGAGTGAACATGATGTACTGTGGTCCTAAATTTCTCTTGAACCTCCTCTCTTCTAGAAACATTCTGATGAAAGATGTACTGACCCCAATGTAGAACTGGGACCCAGTTTCTACCAAAAGTTTGGGGGAAACTCAGTGACCCTTTTGACAAGCTGGGCTGAGTTCTTAGCTTGTAATGAAACCACAAACTGGATCTCCTCCAGCGAGGCTAGAATTTCATCATGAAAAGCTTGCAGAGTTCTCCTCCTGAGTTCTAATCCCATCTTTTCCTCTTGATATTATTGTACGTAGGCACAGATCATTACCAATTGAAAGAGGAATGATGACCAGTCATTTGGCTCTATTTCATAATGTAGAAATCAAAACTGTAATAGAGAAGAAGAAACACATTGCCAACCCTCACTTTGCATTTCACACATTTGAAGTAATTCTGATGTCAACACCACAGGCCCTTATGGAAATACATCATCTCACAAGACAAAAAAGCAGAAGCAGAGGTGGCAGAGGCCCCAGCCTGGGCCTTATCTCAAGAAGTGAAGCAGTCCCCAACACTTTCTTGATATGCAGGCCGGAAGGGAAGTACCTCCCATAATAGTTCAGCAGGATCGATAACAACAGTAACCAAGGCTTTTCCTGGTAACCACTTTAAAAGTGTGCCAGGCCCATCATCTTAGCTAAACTCTTGCTTTCACTTGTACAATAATGGCTTGGCTAAATCACAAATTGGTGTATGTATAGTGTACCTGTTACTCTATTTCTTGGCTATATACTTGTTTTGATTACTTTTTTTCATACTATTTATGGAGTTGAAGCCAACTTGCTTACATGTTGTTGAACCACTTTCTTTAAGAAGTTTTATTTTGCATATCATTATAACCACAAGCCACTATTCATGTTGCAATTAATTGTTTACTAAGTAGAGACAAGGACACAGTGGTGGCTGGTGTGTACGTCAGAGTGGCTATAAAAAGAGGCTTAAGATCAAACAGAAAAATTAGAAAATAGAAATTTTTCTTAAATAGAAAAATTCCAGGACTAGAAAAAAGTCATGAAGCTAATTTACCTTCATTTTTAGTCTTCTGCTCTTGTCTGACACCCCCAAGGCATTGCTTTTTCTGCTGAACATACCTTTTCACACCTTTAACATCCAAGTAACACTCATTTTTTCATATCCAATGAATGTCAAATTGGTGTATTTTGCAACTTGCATTTTTAGCTCTCAATGTTTTGCATTTTGTAGATGTCTTTCTCAGTGTAATCTCTTCAGGGGCATTTATATTTCTCGGCCTTTTTAGCTCTGTAGTCTCCTACCCTCTTCTAGTGAATTTGTTTTGCAAGTAAGGAACATACAGTAGAACAGCTGTTTTATTTAAAAAATGCAAATGTGAGAGAAGCTGCCAGGGAGAACCATACCTGTACTACCAATCATTTGTGCCAGCTAAACATTAAGGCTTTGTTCAAACCATTTTTTGCAGCTGGCAAAAGGCACTGAAGCTGTTTTACATTTTACTATGATATATATATTTAAAATATTTAATACATACACACACAAAATATTCCAGTCTGGCTTGCCAAGAGCCTTCAGATACCTTACAGCAAATTTCTTGAAACATAAAATAAAAGGATCTTTTGTTTATTTAAAATTATGTTGACTCATCAGACTAGAGCACAGAGAAGGTTCAAAGCATGCTTGTATACTGCTGCTAGAAATGGAAAGGCAGGAATACATCTGAAAGTAAAGAGTATTTTTAACTATCTACATCAGAATTTTTTTCCTTACAGATATGTTAAACTACTCATCTGTAGCATTTTCTGTATTAGAAAATTATGATATTCCAGGGTGCCATCCAGACCAATGAGGGGCTGCCTCACAATGCTTTGCTGCTATAGCTTCCACCTGGGCCACTGGCGAACAACATGCTGGTCACACCCTATCTGTGTGTAACTACAGCTCTGTTCCAGCAGCTCTAACCCCAGCGGCCTGTCAGCAAACATCAGCCACACGCTGGCTTCCAGCAGCCTGGTTACTACTTGCAAGGTGACCCTGTCACAATCCCAATCCCAGATTTCCCACCCTCCCCAACATGTGTTCTGCATTGTCCAGCCCTCTCCTGGGCAGTCCAGATATGTTAGGTCTGTTGCCCCTCCATAGGGATCAACTTACAACAGTCTGCTCCCTTAAATGGAGTTACCCAAACAATGTACAACACCAGATTAATTTTAATGAAAGAGATTTTAACTGAGTACAAGTAATGAGGCATTAAAATCAGAAATGGTCACAAGAAAAATAAAGATAAAACACTTTCTAAACATAGCAAACTAGACTTGGTATAAGGTAAAGTTCTTACCACAGGTTTCCGGTAACATTGCTGACTAAATTTCAGATCAGGATCTGTTCCCAAAGTCCAATGACCGTTTCCTTTGTCTTCTTAGGTGGAAAAGAGAGAGATGGATAGGGAGAGAGAACTTGGGGCATTTTTGCCCCCTCCCTTTTATAGTTCAGTCATCCTTTGAAATTCATTTTCCTGAGAGTATCCCTAGATGAAGTTCTTTCCAACTGAGAGCAAGGAGACATGGAGTCTGGTAGGAGAACGGTTTCATGCTGTTGTTTGCTAAGATGAAGATTTGTTTGTTCCTGTCCCCTTTCCTTGTCAAAGAATGGCCACTTGATAGGTGATGACCCATCAGCTTTGATGACACCTAAGTAGGGGCATCAACTTGTTCTTTTATTTTTTGAGAACCCATCCGCAGACTTGTCTGATAAACACACATCAGTCAGGATTTCAGCTTATGTTCATAACTTTACATATAATTTTGCTACAAACATTTCCCCATAATATTATTGATCAGCAAGTTATTAGTTTTCAAATGATAGCTTACAAGGCATATGTTGTACAAAGATTATTACAATACGGTGTAGGGTGTGAATACTGTGTAGGGTATATTCTGCCACAAAAATATAGGGGTCTTCTTCAGTTCACCCAATATAGCTCAGAATGTATAATATATCAGAAAGGTAGTGGAATGCACAAAGGAATGTAGAGGAATGTACATAGCACTGGGAGTCAGGAATTTCTGTGGTCTAATCCTGACTCTGCCATTGAATCACTGTGACCTACAGCAAATCACAGAGTGCTGTATTTTCAACATTTGCATATTTACGAGGATCATTTGCATGCACAGTTACTACAGTTTTCAGCACAACAGCCAATTAGCATGTGCAGTTATTGTGTTTCTACATGCAATCATAGTAATTGCCTGAGCAAACTAGGTGTATAAACGCATATGTGCCATTCTGAAAATCAGACCCTAATCACTCTGCCTCTTAGCAGAGAGTTTTAAACCTAGGCAACCCGTTCTTTAAATGGAAATAATAAAACTAAATTACTTACCTCAAAAGAGTGATGTAAGGGTTAATTAATGAATATTTGTACAGCACTCAGAAGAGGTGAAATGCTGTGCATGTGCAAATGGTGTTATCTTTTGGTTCTTATTATGCTGAATCCCCATTGTGCATCCAAAAGGCAGAACCATAATGATAATGAACACCTGATATGTCAAGGGAACATATTGTTATGGTTATTTGTAATCTTTGTTAATGTTATGTTAGTACTTTTTTAATCCATTAGAGTATTGGAGGGGATCAGATCTTATGGGTAGATATTTCTTGGCAGGCCTGCTCTCCTCAGTAAATCAGTCATTTTGAATATCTGCTCCATTCTTACACTCAAGGTATTTCTTAGTTCCTTTTTACTCTTGGTATGGTACTAGGTGATGTGCCTTTAAGGGCAGAGCTTCCGAGACAGAGTCTGGGTGAGGCGCTGTGCAGCTCTTGCTGCTGTGCACAGCCAGTGGGAACCAGACACAAAATAAAGCAGAGCTCTTACACTGGAAAGCACTTTAAGCTTTGAGTGATCACTGAACACCAAAGCTGGTACCATGTGGTGTTCAGTGATCACTCCAAGCCAAGAAGTCTGACAAAGGTCTGGTTCATTCGTGTGTCTAAGTTCTAACTGATCAGCATTGCTTCAGCCAGAGCCTTTTAAAGGTACAATTCCCCATAGACACTTCCAGCTGATGATATTCAGCTCATTTGATAACTGATGTCCCTTTTCTACTGTGGAGCAGGAACTTGGGGTTCCCAGATGTTATAAAAACAAAACAAACAGACAGACAAAATCAGCTGTCAATCTACCACCCTGCATCCTTCCCTTGGGCTTACTAAGCAAGTCAGCTATGGCTTACTGCATTTGATTTGTTATTCAGAGTGACAGAGAGGCAAGGGAATCAAAGAGGGTTTTTTAAACTATTCCTTTAAGATTTAATTGGTAATTAATTGCTCAGGATCACCCATGGATTCACCATTGTAGGAATGATCACTGAGCTGAGTCATTTCCTTTTCTAGAGCATCTGACAAGTTCATATGGTCCAGAATATACCCTCAGATATGTTAACTTCTTTTGAAAAAATTGTTTATGTTCTCTTATTTCTAGGCTACAATACTTGAAAAAATAATTTTTTTACAGGCTTCTTTCTGAAACATGATGTTCGTTTGCTTCTTGGAGAGAGCGTGCTTCTTTTCAGGAAAAAAAATCGAAATCTCAAGATGAATTTTTGAGAAGCACGTCAAGGAGATTGGAAATCCCAACTATAGCCTGATCTAAATGCATAGCACAGATATGTCCAAAGCTCAGATGCTTTCTAAGAACATGTGAATATTTTACCCTATGATGATACCATCGTAAGTGGATTTCTCTGTGCACTGCTTACTGTCAAGCCAATGTGGTCCAGCAATTACAATAGGGAAAGAAATGTCTCGCCTGAAAAACTTCTGGTAACCTTGAAATACAAACCTTGCATAAAAGCCATTTATATGAGGGTTATAGAAATTGCTTAGCAAGGCAGGTTTGAAAGCCAGCTGCTGATTTATCTTGACAAATGGAATTTCTGTACCTTCTTCTGCTTGCACCTGGGCAGTGTTGCTTGGGAATGCTTTCCATAGGCATTACTATATCCCATATTCTATAGGAATCACTGCAGGGGTAAAGGTGTCATTTTTTTCATGAAACATTAAGCAGAGTCCCTTTTGCCATTTCTGGTAGCTTTCCAGGTAGAAGTTAATGATCCCAAGACACTTTTGGAAAGGAGTAAGGGATAATCAGTGTCCTGGACCTAAGTATTGCAATTAGTGTCTATTTACATCTAAGCAGACCATCACTTGTGATCTGGCAAGTTTCCATATGGATATGATCAATCATGGTGCTGTGACAGGGAAGAAAGTTGGGTTTTAGCAACAAGGAAGTGGGGGATAGGTCTCATGGTATCCTAGCACCTTTCATGCCTAAATCACCTCCTTCCCTCCTAACAGGACTTGCTTCCCAGTTTAAGTGCCTTATATTTATTTGTAGTATTTCTGGGTGCATTTCCACCAGCACAAGTATCTCCAACCCATTATTCTGTACAGTGCTTCAGGCTGTTATGTGCATTCAAAGAACAATCTCCAGTTAAACCTTCCTGAGTATGATTCCTGAGATCTGACTACTTTGTCGGTTATTTAATAAAATGCAGAGGCTTTCCCACACCACATAAATACATCAGGAAAACACTTTCCAGTAAACATTCTTGTGTACAGGCAGGGTCAAAAATCCTACCTGACTCATAGAAGTAGCCTCCTTCAAATCAGTGGGATTACTTGCATCAGTACAGATAGATGGATTTAGCTCTTAATGCTTATTGGCATCAGTTTCCTAGGTTCTTTTCAATAGTTGATAAAGAGAAAGGGTCAAGATCCACATGAGGGCAGGTGCATGATAGTGCAATGAGAAGATAGTGTGCTGGATATAGGAGCTGTTCAGATCTTCATAAGTTTCCATTGTATTACTTGCAACTGTATTGAACAAGGCCTTACTTAAATTGCAGATGTGAATTTGGGATTACTTTTTCCCTGAGGAAAACCTGCTTTTAATTTTTGTTACATCTGCAATGACCTCCATATCTTGTACGCTTCTCCAGGGCATGACTGTTTACTCCAGTTCTCATGTATTCCCTTTGACTTGTGTACTCTGGTGTTCTACACTGTCATCTCTGGTTAGTTTATATACACTTTCTATAAATTGCATCATTTGCGAAAGCTATTGTCTTTCTATGTAAATAAAAGCGGTTATATGGAAAAAGATACAGTAGAAGTATCTTTCTATAAAATTAAACATGGTTTTAGCATACAGTGTGTAGATAAGGGGTGGGCAAACTTTTTCGCCTGAGGGCCACATCGGGGAATAGAAATTGCATGGTGGGCCATGAGTGCTCACAAAATTGGGGTTGGGGTGTGGGAGGGTGTGAGGGCTCTGGTTGGGGGTGCAGGCTCTGGTGTGGGGCTGGGGATGAGGAGTTTGGGGTGTAGAAGGGTGCTCTGTGCTGGGACCTAGGGGTTTGGAGGGCGGGAGGAGGATCAGGGCTAGGGCTGGGGAGTTGGAAGGGGTGTTGGTTCCAGCTGTGAGTGCTGGCTCTGGGGTGGGGCTGGGGATGACAGGTTTGGGGTGCAGGAGGGTGCTCTGGGCTGGGATCAAGGGGTTTGGAGAGGGGGGGATCAGGTCTGGGGCAGAGGGTTGGGGTGTGGGGAGAAGCTCAGGGGTGCAGGCTCCGAACGGGGCTTACCTCAAGCGGCTCCCGGAAGCAGTGGCATGTCCCTTCTCCAGCTCCTACGCAGAGGTGCGACCAGGTAGCTCGGCATGCTGCCCCATCTGCAGGCACCGCCCCTGAAGATCCCATTGGAGCGCCGGAGGGGGCCATTGGAGCATGTAGGAGCCAGAGCAGGGCCATGTCATAGCTTCCGGGAGCCGCGTGGTGTGGCCCCTGACCCAGTGCCCCAGTCAGAGCGCCGGAGCGGGGCCGAGCCCTGTGGTGCGGCCCCCAACCCAGCACCCCAGCTGGAGCGGCAGAATGGGGCTGAGCTGCGTGGTGCAGCCCCTGACCCAGTGCCCCTGCTGGAGTGCCAGGAGTGAGGCTGAGCCGTGTGGTGTGGCCCCTGACCCAGTGCCCCCGCTGGAGCGGGGCAAGCCCCAGGCCCCAATCCTCAGTGGGAGCTTGCGGGCTGGCTTAAAATGGCCCGTGGGGCATAGTTTGCCCACCCCTGGTGTAGATTAAAAAGAGGAAAGGAATGAGATGCTAAAGCTAAAGTTGCATGTGCTCAACTGACAATAAGGTCTAAAGTATTTATAATCTTATCAATGGTCCTAAGTATTAATAACTGTACAATCTCTAGGTTGCTCAAATAAGAATACTGAGGGTATAGTATCAATAAAGAGTCCTTTCTTTCCCTGTGCAGTTGACTCTTTGTCTTTTGTGAGAAAGAAACTGTGCCAGTAGCACCATGCTTATATTTTGTATGGGCCTCATATTAGATTTACTGCAGAATTCCACAGCTGATTTGCACGATCTGGAACAACCAGTAGCGTGAACTTCCTCTGCCTGTAAAGTTTCAAAAATGGCATCAAGCACCATGGCACTTCAGATACTGTTTGAAGGGTCATGAACAAAACTGTCTGAAAACTGAAAATGTGAAGTGCAAAGGGAAAGCAGCAGAGCACAAGACTACAGTATGTTGCTAGGTGATGCCTAGCAGTAGCATACTGTAAAACAGTGAGAAGAGGCTGATGATAAAAGCCAAGATTTATATCATTTTCTGATATCCATCTCTTAGATAAAATGCAAGATTCCGGGAGGAGCACCCAGGCTGGTGGTGGTTGCCTAAGCTACACCTTTGAGGAAAGCTAAATTTTACTTGAGGAACAGTTGGAAATAATACAGTGATCATGTAGCACTGGACACTAGCATCCTTGGTTACAATGACTACCACAGCATCTGTCACCCTTTCTTCATCTTAGTCAGACATATGGGCAAACATTTTCAGAGGTCATATTTAGACATCTAAATGAGTGGCTTGATCTCTAAGAGGGCTGGGCATCTGTGCTTGGCATTGCCATTAAAGGGAGCTACGGATGCTCAGCGCCTCTGAAAATCAGGCCACTTATTTAGGTGCCAAACTACAGATTTAAGTATCTAACCTTGGGACATTTTTTTTCAAATATAGGTACTTAATCTTTCTGCAGGATTAATATGAGATTTTGGGATGAGTTTAGGGAAAATTGCAAGAGAATACGGTAGTTAGGGCCACGAGGTAAGAGGAAACATGAGAAGAAATTGGGGTTTGCCTTGCCCTGTGCTCTTATAACTGTTTGGAAAGCACATATAATTATTTTTCTTCCTTTAAAAATGTTTTTCTGGAGAAAAGAGAATTGAAAGGAATCCATAGATCTACAAATCTTCAGGCCAGACGGGAACATTGTGATTATCTAGCCTGACCTCCTCCTCTTTCTTCCTATATTTAAATTAAAACATATATTTCAGGGCATCCAACCTTGAAAACAAATTCTATTATGTGTAACTCTAAAAAAGTCCATTATATATCAGCAGCAGGCTTTGAACTTTTACCCTACAGCATAGATCTCTACCACTTGAGTGAACAATCTCTCTAATTTCTGAAAAACCCCCGTGTAAAGTTTTTTGATCCTTACATGAAGGCTACTATAAAATAATGCCAAATAATATTGCCATTATTATTTTATTATTACCATGAATCCTGTAAGAGAGCACCCTTACTAGGCAAGCTGCACTTTTAAAGACTACCACAAAGTATCTAGCCACAAATTTATTCAGAACACTTCTGATTTCATTAGAAGACTGTGATGGCCTGTGGTTTGTATCCACTCAGCTGGCTGCACTGTGCAGTTTGGTGCACCTTTTTTTATCAGAGGGTAAAATAATTACAGTTTCCATAGTCACCCAACTGACCCTTATTTTAAGTGGTTTAAATTCTCCAGGGCTAATGGTTGTCTTTGTGGTTCTCTCTTTGAATAATAAATAGCATATTTCTTTTGAAGAGGGTCACATTAGACTCCGTCCCATTCACATTCAAGCAATCTCCACAAGGTAAGAGGAAACATAAAAAAGGTCAAAATCCTGTCACAAAATCTAACACTATCAAGGGGCTATTTGCAAGGTTACAAGAAAAGGACCTATAAAAACATTTGGGCAGGTCCTCAGTTAATGAACATTATGAACATAATGAACACAGATGGAGTCAATGGAGCTATGCTGATTTACACCAGCTGAGGATCTGGCCCTTTCATCTTTTCATCTGTTGCCTTCTACTTTGAGAAGCTGCTTTTATGTATATAGAGTTATTCCCTGAGGAAAGCATTTGGGACACCAGCTCTAGAGTGTAGGATCTGCGATTGTGACCTGTTCTTTTATAGGCCACACAAGGAGGAGGAGGATAGGCTGTACACCATCTGACAATCCTATGCAGCTGTATAAGGGCAGGTCACAACCCAGTCCTTAGGGCGGGGTTCTCAAACTGGGGGTCGGGACTTCTCAGGGGGTCCCGAGGTTATTACATGGGGAGTTGCGAGCTGTCAGCCTCCACCCAAGCTCTGCTTTGCATCCAGCATTTATAATGGTGTTAAATATATAAAAACATTTTTTTAATTTATAAGGGGGGGTCGCACTCAGAGGCTTGCAGTGTGAAAGGGGTCACCAGTACAAAAGTTTGAGAACCACTGCCTTAGGGAAATATGGTTAACTTGGTATTTGTGGGATTGTCTACTACAGGGTATGTATTGGGAATACTGCATATAATGCCTGCCAAATAATGCCATAGATTATATGGCAAAATTGGTAAGCTTTTATGGATGACAACTGTAATATGTCACCCACTGTGTTCAATTTTGGTAAATATCTGGGAGCTCAAATCCTTAGTATCTCCAGGGATTTTCCTGGCACAAACAAATAAAACAATACCCAACTGTGACCTTGTTATAAACTGATAAGTATAGACTTACAGGTTTAGCTTCATTAGTATCTTCTCCCAGACAGCATCTTATAAGCTCATTTGCATTCAGTAATTATTTTCCCCTTCCTTAGCTGCAGTTGGAAGTTATGTAAATCAGACTGGAGCAGAGACTGAATTTCATCAAATGCTAATTAACTCACCTAGGGCCTATTCTTGCTTCTATTGAAGTCCACGGGAGTTTTTCCACTGCTTTCTGAGGGAGCAGGATCAGGCACCTCGTACCAATGGTCTGCATGTAAATGGCTGCGGAGAGAATACACACCACACTGGTGTGTAATATAATTTATTCGCTGACCTTTTCTGATCAACTATTCAACAGAATCATCTCTGTAAACGTCCAGCTGGGTGACATTTTCTAACAGTACAAGAGGGTCCATGATTCTCTGCTCCTTCAGGAACCCCTGTAACATTACTGTGCATTGAATGATTTACCACACCATCTAATTTTTAATTATTGAAGGGAGCTGATATTCCTTAGGTGCAAGAAGTTCTGCACCAGGAGTTGGGAGCAACAATAAATACATACAAAACAACAACAACAACAACAAAAACCAAACAAAAAAAACCCAGACTTCCTTCTGCATTCAAGGCTTGATCCTATGCCCAGTGAAATCCTATTGCTTTACTGTTACAGGATCAGGCCTGATCTCCCACTGCTTCAGGAAGATGATCCTCTCGGGACAGAGAACAGCAAGTAAGAAAAAGCTGTTGGTCTAATTCTCCAGCACCTTGCAGCTTGTGTAATCATTTACACCCGTGCAAAGTGAGTATGAATTGTTACCATGCTGATTTAGTAGCATTTTACACCCCTAGGAACATCAGACCTGCCAGACTGGATCAGACCTGAGAACTAGCTAATGATTTTAATCTACTATCTTGTCTCTGGCAGTGGCCAGTACCAGAGACTTCAGAGAAAGGTGTAAGAACCCTGCAGTAGGCAGATATGGAATCATCTTCCCTGCACATTAGAGCTCATCTTTGTCTCTAATGGAACCTGGCTTAAGACCTGAAACATACCTTCTTCTCTAGACCTTTCATTATTTTATAGACTTTTATTATGTCTCCTCTTTGTCTCTTTTCGAAGGTTCACAATCCCCACCTTTACAATCTCTCTTTGCATGAGTTTTCCCAGACCTTCATTATTCCCGTTGCTCTTCTCTGAACCCCCTCTAACTCTGCAATATCCTTTTTGTGATGGGGTGACTAGCATTTCAAACAGTGTGCCCGATGAGGCCACACCATTGATAAAGGCAGTATAATATTCTCCCCGTTATTCTTCATCACGTTCTTTATGCATTCAAACATTTTCTTTGATTTTTTTTTAACCACAGCTGCACAATGAGCATTCTGAATTCATTTTGCAGTGGTGTAAATGACTGCACAAGGTGCAGGGAAGTGCAGCATCTAATCCAGTGTCTTCTTACTCAACTGAAAAAAAGCAGAAAAATATTATAGGGAAACTTTCCAGGAGCAGGAAGCAAGACTCACTCATGTAGAACATTTAGGTGGTTAAGTGAACTTGTAGATCAGTTTTGAAATCCCATCAAGTCACTGAAAGAAAACTGATGTGAACTCAGTTAAAAAATTGATGTATGCTCAGTAGGCCTTTAAAGACACTGATAGGTTTAAGAAATTGTCTAGACTGAAATTGTCCTAGACTGATATAAATGCATTAGTCACTGCAAGGTCACCCCCTGGGGCTCAGAGGAAGCCGGCATCTGTGCCCCAGGCTCTGCCCAGGCCTGCCACTTTGCCATGCACAGAATCTGAACTTTGTGGAGCCTGAATTTGTGGAGGAAGGGAGGAACAATGCCATGGAATTGGATCTCTGCACTTCTATGCCCTTCAAGCTGGGATGCACTGTTTCCCTGTACCCTCTGCACATAGACAGTAATTTTTATATTTACACTTCAAATTGTCAGCTCATTGTGGAAGGGACTGTCACTTTTATCTGTCTGTAAAGTACCATGTATGCCCACAGCACTGTGTAAATAATAATAGTATTGAATGGCTTTGGGTGGGACAGCAATGTTTGATAGAAAAGTGAGAAGACATTCATTAAAGGTATTATGCTATCCAAGACCACTGCATTTGAATGAAGCTGTTGGGTGCAGTAATTTAGCTTTACATTTGTTAAAAATAGGGGTTGAAGTGATATGTCAATCTGTTAACACAATGTTTAATTTATCTTCCTCCCTAGCTAGGTTGCTTGGAAACAGGAGAATAGTTCAAGAAATCGCTCTGTGAAAGTGTGACACGCCTTGGAAGATCATTAGGGCTGCCTCATGGCTGCTATTTCTGTCCTTATCAAAAGATTTCGGTCCTTTGACACAAAACCAACCTACAGTATGCTTAAATCCACCTGGTGTTACTGGAGGCCTTGTAAGCAGGCTTTTGTTCAGCACACAGTGCTCTAACACTACCTCAATTAGAGTATACAATGATATCTCTCCTACTGCACATAACAGGTTTGCTATAAGCCACAACCTCTCTAGCAACATGTATCTTCAATATTAGGCTGAGTCAAGTGCTTGATAGCTTCATGGGGGCCCAGAGAGGAAGGAATCCTCACCCACAGGCCATGGAATGGAATGGAATGGCGGCAAAACTACTTAACGGTGCCATTTGGCCCTCAGATGTCATTTTTGTGTTGGAGAAACATGGCAGCAGTTGTATCTATTATCTGACCCTGGTCTACCCATGCTGTGACCCCACCCCCACCCCATATATACTGGCATAGAGGGAAACTTTATGAACTCCCTCCATTGCAGGGACTCTTGCACCTGCAAAGCAGGGTGCAGGATTTTTCCTCATGTGCAGGACTTTCCAATGTCTTTGATTTCTTGGTACTGGATTCCTCAAAGTAATAGGCTCCAATTCAGCAAGGTACGTAAGAATATGCATAACTCTGAGCACGAGTATCCCTTTGAAGTCAATGGGACAACTCATGTGCTTTAAGTTTGGGATGTGCTTAAATTCTTTGCTGAACTGGTACCGTGAGCAAGCAAGCCAACTGTATCTTGCTCGAGGTTTTGCAAAACTCTATGCGAAGTAAGATATTCAGGGCCCCATCTGGTTCTCACTTGTCACCAGGACTTCCCCCAGTCTCCATGTTCTCACAACCACTCCCTTTCCCAGCCACCAAGTAAGCACTACAGTTGCAGGGATATGGTCAAGCTGGGCGGCATATTGAGAGTGTAACAAGCAGAGATAGCTGAAGACTGTCTCTACTGTCAGTTACACACTCTTAGCCTGAACTGCGGATAGATGCAGAAGCAGCAGAGAGACAGAACAGGGAGGCGGATGCTGGGCAGAGAGGAGTGAATACTGAATAATTTATCTGATGAATTTCACGTCTTTTACTGTTCACAAATTGTCTGTCAACGGCTCATGATCTTCTCATTTATTTCTTCTGGAAATTTATTTTGAGGATGATTTCTGAGAATCACAATGTTCATAATCAGTGTGTTGTGACTATTCAATATGTGGACTACTGGGTGTGTTGGTTACTTTTGAGTGGACACAGGACATGTTTTTGTGTCCTGATTAGATGAGCATGATTCTTTGATTTTTTTAAGGGCCTGCTCTTGCTCCCATTGAATCCAATGACAAAATCTCCATTGACTTGAATGGTGTAGAATTGTGGACAAAGTCAGGTGTGAATTCTTGTGTTTCTGGATCTAAAATTCTTCTCTAAAATATTCTCCAATATTCACCTAAAATTCACTGTCTCCATGATCATTTCTGTCTGCAGTTTTGTTCATTAGATTTGAGGAAAGAGAATGCAGGAGAGCAAAGTCAATGCAAATTAACATGAAAATGTGAATGATTAATTATTTTGCATTATTTACACAGATCTATTATTGAAAGTCATTAGTTTCTTGTTTGTTTTTTATCCCTTTTTGAATTTTATCTAATAGCTCAATTGAAAATGATAGAAATTCACTATTTAGTGCATGTATGTAAATCAGCTATTAGCCAATTTGGTATTTGTGAAGTTTACTCAAATTAAAACAGTTAACTTCATCATTATCCTTAAAACTTTTTTAATTAAAACTTTAAAAATACAGATGGGCCCAAAACAAAACTCAAATCTGAGCATGTGAGAACTTTGGAGAAGTTATGAGCCCAAAATGCTGACCTGGATCCTATCTATTTAAAAGTAGAGTAAGAAATAAATGACATTTTTATGTATGCTCAAAAAGTGAATTAGTCTCCGTTTATCCCACTGACGAGCTTTCTGATTCATCTGGTCCATGAAATCCCTATATAGAGCAATTTCTTGCACTGAGCTTGTTGGACCAGCAGTTGCTTGTGTAAAAATCTCTCTCTGATGTGTAAAACAAGGATTAGCTTGTGTCTGAAAGTAGAATAAGTTGTCCATTACAGGTCCTAAAGGGAGCCCATAGAAATCCATATTCATTTACACTGCATATAAATGAGGTTTCTTCTTTGTATGATCATTTATATGCAAATGAAAACAATGATAAAATGTCTGGGTCAGTTTGTGCTCTGTTACTCCAGTGTATCTCGAGAATAACCATTGAAAGCAAAGGAGGATTCACATAGCCGTAACAAGCAGCAGAATTTGGCACAAAAAAATCAACAAATGATGAAATGTATCCACTTCTGTCTGAGTTGCAAACCTACAACTACAGCTAAGGAGAGTAAAATAATTATAAAATGCAATTATAGTAAGCCTAAAATGATGCTGTTTGACAGCCAATACAAATTGTGAAAAAGCCATGTAAACTTGGAGATTTACAGAAAGATAATACTGTTCTGATTGCCTTTGTGAACAATGAATGGTGCAGTCCTGCATGATTGTTATAAGCAGAGGAATCCCATATTAGCAAATAAGCTGATGTGAACAATGGAGCATGGTCTACACAGGATGATGTAAGTTCAGGTACAGGAAAATTCTGAGAAATGGCCAGGATATGTGCTCAGCAGAGAAGCTATGGCATCCCGGGTAATCTCATGAGATGACCATCTTGTTTTCATGACCAGCCAGGGACACTGCACGTATACATTGTAGGTGTATACAATTAGATCTGGATGAACAATGGTTTTAAACTGAATTTGGATCATAACATGGTCCAAAGCATGTTACCAAAAAGAATGAGATCACAAGAAAGAGGAATTGTTTGTGTTAAACTTGAAGTGACTGTGGAAATACCAGTGTTTTCTCATTTAAGATTTGGGCTGAGGTAATAGAAATAAAGAAAAGATGGTTAATTGGGCAACAGGTGCAGTAAATAATTGGTTTGTTTAGTTTATTATAAAGAAATGCATAGTTCAGTCATTAGAAAGAAATACAGCAAAATGAGATAAGAAGGAAACCTTGAGAAGGAAGAGGCCCAGCTATGAATCTTGTCTTAACCGAGCCAGGGGTCAGGACTCAGCCTTAAAAATCCACATACAGCTTTAGATCCAAGGTCCAATCATAGAATATCAGGGTTGGAAGGGACCTCAGGAGGTCATCTAGTCCAACCCCCTGCTCAAAGCAGGACCAACCCCAACTAAATCATCCCAGCCAGGGCTTCGTCAAACCTGACCTTAAAAACCTCTAAGGAAGGAGATTCCACCATCTCCCTAGGTAACCCATTCAAGTGTTCTGTCATCTGGTACCACTGAGAACAGTCTAGATCCATCCTCTTTGGAACCTCCTTTCAGGTAGTTGAAAGCAGCTATCAAATCCCCCCTCATTCTTCTCTTCTGCAGACTAAACAATCCCAGTTCCCTCAGCCTCTCCTCATAAGTCATGTGCTCCAGCCCCCTAATCATTTTTGTTGCCCTCTGCTGGACTCTTTCTAATTTTTCCACATCCTTCTTGTAGTGTGGGGCCCAAAACTGGACACAGTACTCCAGATGAGGCCTCACCAAGGTCGAATAGAAGGGAATGATCACGTCCCTCGATCTGCTGGCAATGCCCCTACTTTATGCAACCCAAAATGCCATTCGCCTTCTTGGCAACAAGGGCACACTGTCATCTCATATCCAGCTTCTCGTTCACTGTAACCCCTAGGTCCTTTTCTGTAGAACTGCTGCCTAGTCACTCAGTCCCTAGTCTGTAGCAGTGCATGGGATTCTTCCGTTCTAAGTGCAGGACTCTGCACTTGTCCTTGTTGAACCTCATCAGATTTCTTTTGGCCCAATCCTCTAATTTGTCTAGGTCCCTCTGTATCCTGTTCCTACCCTTCAGTGTATCTACCACTCCTCCCAGTTTAGTGTCATCTGCAAACTTGCTGAGGGTGCAGTCCACGCCATCCTCCAGATCATTAATGAAGATATTGAACAAAACTGGCCCCAGGACCGACCATCGGGGCACTCTGCTTGATACCGGCTGCTAACTAGACATGGAGCCATTGATCACTACCCGTTGAGCCTGACAATCTAGCCAGCTTTCTATCCACCTTATAGTCTATTCATCCAGGCCATACTTCTTTAACTTGCCGGCAAGAATACTGTGAGAGACCGTATCCAAAGCTTTGCTAAAGTCAAGGAATAACATGTCCACTGCTTTCCCCTCATCCACAGAGCCAGTTATCTCATCATAGAAGGCAATTAGGTTAGTCAGGCATGACTTGCCCTTGGTGAATCCATGCTGACTGTTCCTGATCACTTTCCTCTCCTCTAAGTGTATCAGAATTGATTCCTTGAGGACCTGCTCCATGATTTTTCCAGGGACCAAGGTGAGGCTGACTGGCCTGTAGTTCCCTGGGTCCTCCTTCTTCCCTTTTTTAAAGATGGGCACTACATTAGCCTTTTTCCAGGCATCTAGGACCTCTCCCAATCTCCATGAGTTTTCAATAACCAGTAGTGGCATCACTTGCTTGTTATAATGTATAAAAAAACAAAGTTTTCTCAGGGTACCTTCTTAGAGCTTTTCCTTAACCCCCTGGAGTCACACTGTGATGGAAACGTACCTCCTGGGCCTGACCCTGTTGTGAGTATTTTGGCCAGTACTTATAACTGTGTTGCTGTTGGGTATAGAATATAGGTGTATATGATTATGCTTGTACATTAGGTGTAATTATCACTAAGTGGCTTTTGCATTCATAAATGATCTGGAAAAGTGGGTAAACAGCGAGGTGGCAAAGTTTGCAGATGATACAAAACTACTCAAGATACTTAAGTGCAAAGCAGACTGCGAAGAGTTACAAAAGGATTCTTACTAACCTGGATGACTGGGAAAGAAAATGGCAGATGAAATTCAATGTTGATAAATTCAAAGTTATGCACATTGGAAAACATAATCCCAATTATATATACAAAATGATGGGTTCTAAAGTAGCTGTTACCACTCAAGAAAGAGATCTTGGAGTCACTGTGGATAGTTCTCTGAAAATATCTGCTCAATGTGCAGCAGCAGTCAAAAAAGCTAACAGACTGTTAGGGACCATTAGGAAAGTGATAGATAATAAGACAGTAAATATCATAATGCCACTACATAAAGCCATGGCATGCCCATACCTTGAATGCTGAGTGCAGTTCTGGTCATCCCATCTCAAAAAAGATATATTAGAAATGGAAAAGGCACAGAGAAGGGCAACAAAAATGAATAGAGGTATGGAACAGTTTCCATATGAGGAGAGATTAAAAAGACTGGAACTGTTCTGACTGGAAAAGAGACGACTAAGGGGGGAATATGGTTGAGGTCTATAAAATCATGAATGGTGTGGAGAAAGTGAATAGAGAAGTGTTATTTACCCTTTCACACAATACAAAAACCAGGGGTCAGCCAATGAAATGAATAGATAGAAGGTTTAACACAAACGAGAGGTATGTAGTACTTTTTCACACAATTCACAACTAATCTGTGGAATTTGTTGCCATGGGATGCTGTGATGACCAAAAGTATAACTGGGTTCAAAAAAGAACTAGATAAGTTCAGGGAAGATAGGTCCATCAATCACTACACACCAAGATGGTCAGGAATGCAGCCCCATTCATGGGGAGACCCTAAACCTCTGACTACCAGAAGCTGGGAATGGAAGACAGGGGTGAATCACTCCTTGATTGCCCTGTTCTGAACACTCCCCCAGAAGTTCTGGTATGGGCCAAGACAGGATACAGGGCAAGATGGACCTTGGTTTGATTCAGTATGGTTGTACTTATGTGATAATTATTTTGGGTCATACTAAGAGTTTTAACTAGAACTAAGAGGGTGTTATTAAACAAGGGAATATTTTAGCTGATTAACAGAAAAACATTTCTGAGGGTGAGGTCTATCAGGCTGTGAAATAGCATCCCAAGGGAAGTGTTAAAAGCCTCATTATTTGTGACATTTAAAACCAGCCTGGACAAAATACTAAAACTATGTACATTAGGGCACAATCCTGCATTAGCAGAGGGAGACTAGATGGCCTAATAGAAGGTATGTATAAAAAAGACCTATGATTCTATACAGTAAATCATAAACTCAACCATATACATATTCTTCAGTATTCCATTTCAATAAGAAGAATTATGTCTTAGTTCCTTATTTTACTAGGATACTTGTACTGGATGCAAGCATTATGATAATACAATCAGGATAAGGCTGTAGAATCTGGACTGAATACCTGACATTACTTCACTCGCCTTCTCCCTCTAATATCCTGGGACCCCATGGCTACAACACTGCATGAAATACTTAATGTCACTCATCTAAGGACCTCCAGATGGCAGTATAATACTTCTCTATCACACCGATTAAACGTAATTGAGTTGCAGGCAGTAACACTGCAAACCTAGTTGCTTAGTATGTATGATCCTGTGTACAACTATTGCACTCTAGCACTTTCTGAAGCTTTTCTGTATCTTACAGTATTTCAGAGGGCATCACTTAGCTGTCTGAACATCTGATTTTTGTAATATCTAGACTCCCTAGAACTGCAGATTCAAACCCTGGGAGAGTCAGTATAATCCTTCATCCATATAATTTAGATAGATATTTTGAGTACTCCATAGTTTAATGTGTGGGCTTTTATTGGATAAAATCTTAATATATGAGGTCCTGTCTGCTTAATATGGACACTAATGATTGTATGACATTTTTTGGAAATGGCTGTTCCAATGTCTATTGCCACATTTTTGCCTCCCTTGACTGTCAGTGTGCTTTGTACCAGTAGTCCATTTAACTATTGCCTTTCACCCCAGAGGCAGGTGTGTTTCAGTGGTAAAGCAGTGGGTATATGGGGACAAAATCTATAGCTTTCACTTACCGGGTAGATCTTGATCTACCATAAGACTAGTCCCATTGAAGTCATTGAGACCACTTACATGGATAAGGAATACACAAAGGAGTAAGTATTGCAGAATTAGACCCATAGTTTGAAAACACTTTGGGATCCTTTGGCATGAAAGGAGTTATATAATCACAAATGCAAAATGTTTATTAATTATTATTATTTTGTTATTAATATTTAACCAACTCAACGCAGCACCTGATTTTTAGAAAGGTCCTGCTTTCTATTCAGTTTCACATTTGTTATTGTTTATTTAATTAATATTTTGCACCAAGATGTTCGGCATTGAATAAGACAAATGGATAAAGACAACTCCTGCCATGGCAACCTAAAGTCTAAAACTCTGACTAGTGGAGGCACAAGGACATTCTGATTTACACAAGGTAACACAGCGAACCAGTGACACAGCTGGGATTTGAGCCCAGAAATCCTTTGCTCTAAACCATTAGCCCACAGAACCTCCTGTTGTAGCAATCATGGGTTCCACACAATGCAAGAAACACTTTTAGAGCTTCAAAGAGATGCGATAGGCATTTTTATTACTAAAGTAGGCGTGATTGAAAGGCTATTATCTTGCTGAAATGTAAATCAAATTATGCCAGGTGTTACTAATATATATTTAATTGACCTAGCCCCGACACTGTGATAACTGACTGCACGGCGATCTTTGTTCTATTATGTTCTAACTTCCTCTTCCTCTCAGCCACAACAAAATGATAGATTCTTGTTTCATATGCATCTCAGTCAAGGATATAAAGTTCCTCTGATTAGTAATGCATCCTGTCCAAGCCATCAGAGGGCCAATATCATCTTGTTAGGATATGGCACTCTTTGGTTCTCACGGGCTTTTCCTTTGGTTCCACAACCCAACAGCATCAGGATAAGCTTTACAATTTAGCTGAATGCAGAACAAAATAAATAGGCAGTGTGGCAAGTGCTAGTCATAAATATGGACCGGTCCAGAGCTCACTCAAGTCAGTGACATCTATTGATTTCACTATGCTTTGGATCAGGCCCTGGGCAGCTAGGAATTGTGAAACTTAAGCAACATTTGTAACCCGTTTCTTTGTTTTATTAATAATTTCAGGTACATTATTAGAATTTAAATTGATGAATACATTCATTAAACACCGCAACCTTCCTGATGGAAAAAAGGTGGTATTTTTTAGTTCTTTTGTAATTATATTGTATTTCATTCCTTTCCAAATAGGTTTATTTTCCATTGCTTTTGTTTTCCTTTTTGGTTGTGTGCAGAAAGAAAGTTGGCAAAATTTGCCCACTCACACTGAATATATTATTTGGGTAAGAATTAGATCAAATAGGAACCTTGGTGAAAGCTGTCCAAGCTATATATAGTTCTTCCACAATGAAGAAGCTGATTCACCTCCAAAGCAGGGATTTTTTTGGCTAGCAAACCTTGCATATTGCTTTGCTCAGATGGGCTTATAGGACAGGAAGAATCATGTAAATTTTGTTATGCTATCAAGGGATGATGAGCTAGTTGGGATAAAATAGGAAACGACTTGAAGCTTCATCCAGAATTTGAATGAATCGAGAACCACATTTTTTTTTGGTTACCTCCTCACTTCCCCTGCCATTTTCTCACACCTCTGATCTTCTTGGAAGTGAAAGCTAAAGAGCCAAAATATTATCGAATGTTCTCACAGTATTTCCATGGGCTTTAGCTCCATTTTTGTCTCAGTGGATGTGTATAAATTTCCTCTCAGATGATGTTTCCGATTAAGGGGCTTCAACAATTTTTAGGGAGAGGTTCTATTATTATTAGTTGTCTCGTACTAGGACCTAAAGGCCCAATGTGCTAGGCACTGTATGTATGAATGGTAAGAGACAAACCCTGCCTCAAAGAACTTGCAGTCAAAATAGGCAAGACATACACAGAATGGCAGAAAGGAAATAGCCCCATTGAGGCACAGAGAAATAAAGTGACTTGCCCAAGGTCATACAGGAAGTCTATGGAAAATATAGGAATTGAACATAGTCTCTTGATTCCCACACTGTGCCTTAACTTTAAGACCATCTGTCATCTCAATATGTCTGTTTCCCAAACTAAATTGCTATTTGTTTCTATTTTTCTTTTCTCTGTATCTCTCTCCCCTAATTTCTCCTCTGGTTTTATTTGTCTCAGCTCCTTTTGTCTGTTCTCAGCTCTACCTCCTCATTTTTTCCCTCTCCTTTCTTTCCCCCATTTCCTAGTGCCATCTCCCTCTTACCTCCCTTTCTTTGTGTGTCCTCTGCCTTGTTCAATGAGTTGTGGTCTTTGTGCTCAGCCAGCCTGCTGTCAGTTTTACCTGCTCGGCTGGCCAGTGTGGGTTTACAAAAGAGCCTGCTGCATATTACTAAAAACCAGAACAATGATCTTTGTCTAAAAGACTGGATGCTGGGGAAGTTTTGAAAACGGAGATGTTTCTGGTTTTCAGGGACATCTGGCTATGGCAAGTGCTTCCAAACATCATTGTTTCTTTCCTTATACATTCTCTATTTCCTCTTTGCAATGTTCCTCTTCTTTTTACTTTGTGAGTATTACCGGCCCTCTATTCCCTATTGGTGTCTTCTCCGATGCAGGTATTAGGATGGCCTTTCTGTGACAACACTGGGGAGGATGTTGGTCCAAGCTGCTCTCTGCCCTCTGATAACCAGCAGCACAATGATTCTCTCTCTTCCTGCAGGATGAGGTAGTGGAGGAGAGTGAAGTCATCTCCTTCCTGGAAGGAGGAAGAGAGTGTCACACTCTATATGGTAACTCCCCCTGATTAAGGGCTAGATTCTACCTTGTCCTCGCCTGCCAGTGAGGACTGAGAGGGAACAGCATAGGGCACCTTCCCTACCCTTTCACAACACACATAAGGACCAGGAAGAGCAGTCTTTCAGGGGATTGGACAGACTGCTCTCTGTCAGCTCCAACAAGGGATGCACAGTACCTCTAAAAGGGAGAGTGCATGGGGCCATTGCTCCAACACTCCCCTATGTTGACTGGCCTTGTAGCAGGGACATAGCAACGCTGCAAAGAGATGTAGCAGCAGGCATGCTGCTCCTGTGTGTCTGGGACCTCCCGAGGCAAGATATCTCCCAGTGTTCCCCACTAAAGATGTGTTGCTTTACACTGCCCCATGTGTAGCTGTGGGCCTAAGAGGCACAACTGAGCCCCAGATTTGGAACTAGCCTTTTGTATAAATAAATGACACACCAGCTGCAGGTTTGC
The DNA here is from genome assembly GCF_013100865.1 of Trachemys scripta elegans. NCBI lineage: Eukaryota > Metazoa > Chordata > Testudines > Emydidae > Trachemys > Trachemys scripta. The sequence goes on from NC_048303.1 coordinate 85,257,954, forward strand.
ATAACACACCTTTTATTCAGTTTTTTTCTGCAGGGATACAAACGTATACTACTGCCATTCCTTATTGTTAAGATACACAGTCAAGGTGGGCTAGTCCTTTTATGGGTATCCACACAGTATGTCAGTACACAACACCACACTCCTTTCATGTGGAATTGCCGCTTGGACTTACAGTAGTAGGAGAGTGGGAAGCAGGACTTGCTGTTCACATCCCATAGAGTTCCCGCAGGCTAAGCTAAGTACTGAAGCCCCCAGTCAAAACTCAGTCTAGCCAGCTGGCTGCCAGGCAGAAGTGTCCTACCTGGGAGACAGTCAATCAGCAGGGAAAAATTTAAAGCTGCTCACTTCCCGCAGTTTCATATCCAACTTTAAGCCCTGATTTCTGGCCTAACCAGATACAGGAAATCTTGGTAGGAAGCCTGTTCTTTCTAGTCCTGTTTTGCAGACACAAGAAGTTCAGTAAAGGGTTGAAACAAGCATTTGAAATTCTGTGTTTTTCTTCAGACCTTCATGTGAATTATGTATGTGAATTGAGTGAAGAATAGCCCACACATGTGAACTGAGTGACCCAAATTATAGTCTAAGTGATACTGGTGTAAATCGGGAGTACTCCATTAACTTCAAGTGTCTCTGGATTTACTCTAGCAAAACTGAGAGTTGGATGCAACCCATTTACTCTAATTTAATAATGTGAAGTATGGTTGCTTATTCACATTTTTCCTTTAACTTCAGCACCATTGATCTAGACTTGGCAAGCTGCCTTTTACTGAGTTCTCTTTCCTGCAGAACGGGCTAATATTGCAAAGCAATCACGCTCCATAGATCCACAGAGTGGTGCTACTAGCATATTCTGGATGTGTCACAGTAGGATGCAGATGTTTCTTCAGTCTGTTTAACTTGCTGAACTATTGTCCAGGTGGCACTGTGACTAAGGACAGCACTTTAAAAAAAACAAAACCAAAACCATTTAACACAAGCTTCTTTTCTACCCACTCAGTGCCTCTGAACAATAAGGGCTCATTTGTGGTTGTGTGTTTATGTATCTGTGCTTGGTTTTCTGTGTATCAAGATAGGTTTGTCAACTGAACTGGTTGTTTTGGTGTTGCTGTTTTTACATAAATTTTAGTGTTCCTAAATTGGGACAGAGATCTCCTGGAGATTGATGGCCTGTCTTTGGCCACTGAGCAGAAACAGCATGGGCAATAGCAGGTCAAGCTTCCTCAGCCCCACGCTGTCTTGTCATATACAATACAGTATTTTAAGCCTAACCCTTTAGGGACAAAAAAGTAGTTAGTTTCTGTGCCCAGAAATCCTTGACCTTCCTGCTGGTACTGCCAAAAAGGGATTGCCAAATGCAATGGTGATGTTTGTGGTGTGTATCAGAGAAGGAAAAAATCTCCCTTTCATAATTACCCTCTGAAAAATAGCTTCTCAATTTTGCCCAGTTTTAAAGCATAGTCCAGTTTTAAAGGGATGGATTCTCCTTTACACTGAGCCATTTTACAAGTTACATTTACTCCCACTTTAAGGACTCTTGATAGAGCCTAAATAGTTCCTCTTCATTCATAGATTTGTTGACTGTTATCATACCCTTGAGCATTACTTAGCCAGCTATAGGTTGCAAAAGTCAAGCTCGTTTAAACTTCCCTAATAAGTCAGTCCCTTCTGGCTCCAGTTGCTCTTCTCTGAACTCTCTCTGATTAGCCAACTCTGTCTCTTTGAGTGACATGCCAGGATGAGGAAAATAACTTGTATTCCCCCAAACATGGGTTACTGGAGCATTCTAAAATAGGGTGATCAAATCTCGATCATGAACGTGTAAGGCAGGATTCCAGACAGGATGGATTAGAGGTTTCAGCTGGTATGATCAATCCTATATGTAATTTCATGAGACTCCTGAATCATTCTTTCCTAGTATTCCAACCATTGCTCTTCTAACACCCCTAGGTTTATAATGGTTAACAAACTGAAATAAAAAACTATAAAATATAAACGGAAGTGACTGTGCAATGTGGAAATGTATTTCATGTAGGAATATTGCCTGTGATAATGAATGTACCTGGATGATAGGTTTGTAATTCTAATTACCTTATTGTCCTCTAATGCTTCTACACACAGTGCAAAAAGAAGTCAGCATACGTGTTCCGAAAGAGAATAGATTGTGCTCATTATAGAAATCAAGAATAAATACTTCAGAGATAGCGTTCCCTGCTATACAGATGATGTAGAAACACCTTCGGTACCTCTGCACGAGAGCAAGTTATAAGTTAAAAATGCCCAAGGCACAACTAAAAATCTGATGAAGAGAATAGAGAACACTGCCAGTGGAATTTCTTATTAATGTATAAGATGGATCTTGTGATTTCTGACTCTGTATTTGGCACATCTAGCATGTACCTCTCTAAATACTCTAGCTTTGTCATTTTCTCTTTCTCTATTTTAACTTGTTAACTCTTTTCTCCAATTCATGGCTATTTTATGTTTTGAAAAGTAATTTCACAGGTTTCACTAAATTATACATATCACAAATTACACCAATTGTAAAATGTAATATGTATAAATTAAAAAACCAAGACATTTCAGAGTTATTATTTTGAACAGCAGTTTTTGTTGTCTGTTTCATAGATTAATAGATTTCAAGGCCAGAAGGGATCATTGTGATCCTCTAGTCTGACCTCCGGCACAACAGAGGCCATAGAACTTCCCCAATTCCTGTTTGAACTAGAGCGTATCTGTTAGAAAAATATCTAATCTTGATTTTAAAATGTCCAGTGATGGTGACTCCTCTACAGCCTTTGGTAAGTTGTTCCACTGATTAACTATCCTCACTATTAAAGATTTGTGCCTTATTTGGAATCTGAATTTGTCTAGCATCAGCTTCCAGCCACTGGATTCTGTTATACTTTTGTCTGTTAGATTGAAGAGACCATGATCAAATATTTATTCCCCATGTAGGTGCTTATAGACTATAATCAAGTCACCCCTTAACCTTCTCTTTGTTAAGCTCAATAGATTGAGTTCCTTGAGTTTACCCCTATAAGGCATGTTTTCTAATCCTTTAATCATTCTCTTCTCTAAACCCTCTCCACTTTATCAACATACTTCTTGAATTGTGGACACCAGAACTGAACACAATATTTCAGTAGCAGTAGCATTAGTGCCAAATAGAGGGGCAAAATCTGCACCTACGTGAGATTTACAGATTTATGCATCCAAGGATCACATCAGCCCTTTTAGCCACAATGTTACACTGGGAGCTCATGTTGAGCTGATTACTCACCATGACCCTCAAATCTTTTTCAGAGTCATTGCTTCCTAGGATGGAGGCCCCCATCTTATAAGTAATGCCTACATTCTTTGTTCCTACATGGACTCTTACATTTATTGTTTGCTTTCACTGAGTTTGACAAGCGATTCTGATCGCTCCGGATAAATGACCTGTCCTCTTAATTATTTACCATTCCCCCAATTTTTGTGTCATCTGTGACCTTTATCTGTGATGATTTTGTTTTCTTCCAGGTCATTTATAAAAATGTTAAATAGTGTTGGGCCAAGAACCGATTCCTGTCGGATCCCACTAGAAACACCCTCTCGATGATGATTCTCCCTTTACAATCACATTTTAAGACCTATCAGTTAGCCGGATTTAAATCCATTTAAGATGTGATGTTAATTTTGTATTGTTCTAGTTTTTTAATCAAAATGGTACATGATACCAAGTCAAATGCCTTACAGAAGTCTAAATATATTACATCAACATTATTTCCTTCATGAACCAAACTTGTAATCTCATCAAAAAAAAAAGATATCCAGTTAGTTTGATAGGATTTATTTTCCATAAACACATGTTGATTAGCACTAATTATATTACCTTTCTTTAATTGTTTATTAATGGAGTCTCATATCAGCAGCTCCACTGTCTTGCCAACGATTGATATCAGGCTGACAGGCCTATAATTACCTGGTTCATCCCGTTTTCCCTTTATAAATATTGACACAACATTAGCTGAATTATAGGTGCACAACATTAGTTTCATTGTAGGTGGAGCTGAGCGTGCTGCCTGTAATTAAGCTTGCCTGACACTTTTCATTATAAGACCCTGTTTTCAGTTTCTTATAACTTTGCCAAAGTTTAACTCTTTGGGCTAAAATTTTCCATGCTGAGCATCTGCCTCAGGTTGATTTTTTTTTTCCATTTCAAGTTTAAGCTAATAGTCTAGCCATTTCTGAGAATGAATTTAGAGAAAAATAAGGTTTTTTTAACCATGTTAAAAACATTCTTACTACCATTTTGTTGAGAAGATAGAGTGTCCGCATGCTTGGGCTCAAGGGTTTATAATCTGGCAAGACAATTGCCTTCGTGTCTGGGATGTGGTTTTCCTGACCCCATGAAAATTTGCCCAAATTTAGCTAAGTTATAAGATTCTGAGACATCTCAATTTGAATATTGACTTGTTAGAGTTTGGCAGCTAAATTCTTTGAAGAGTCTGTCTGTACTGAGCATTGTCTATTCCTAACAGCATTTATGTGTTGACTGGACTACACATGCACCAATCCTCCACAGCAATTGAGAATGCTCCATCCGTGGATGGCAGAGGCTAAGCAGAATTTTCTTTGCAATTGCTCCTGTTGGTTCTTGGGCCACTGTAGTGCAAAGCACCAGAACTGAGAGCTGGGAGACTGTCTCTCAGTGCTCCTTCTGCTAGAGGCCAGAATGATCTATAACCATTACAGTACACTCCTCTCCAGAACCTGGAGTTGATCTTAGAAATCTTGAGTCTCTACATTCCTCTGCTGTCAGTAAATCCTATTGTGAATGCTATTGGCAAAGTGTGTCTTTCACCCCCCTCTAGTGGCTGGTCCACACAGAAGTTCACAACCTTCTGTGGCTACCAGTTATTCATTTAGTTCAAGTGGCAAAAGTCTGTGCTGTAGATCTGAAAGTCTGAACCCTGCTGATGACCCAAGTTGGGGGGTCAATATGGCTCCACATGACTGAATTTCTGTTTTCTCAGTTTGTGGCAAAAATAGTCTGTGATCATGTAATGAAAGATGGTGTCATAATGCCTATGAACTGAACATGCACTGAAGCCTTAATTCTTGCATTTCCTTGCCTTTGAGTGCTGGACTTTGCAATTTTAACAATGTCCTTTTAACATAGGTGTTTGGATGGAATAGGTCATAGGCCTCATATGAAGAAAAAACATAAATAGGAGAAAAATCACATGCACCCAGTGGCATAAATCAACCAGGCCTCAGAGCTTCCTGCTCAGGGGTTAAAATATAGTTCCTGCCTGTGATTTTTCTTTGATTGCTTGTATATTTTTCTTTCAGTTCTGGTTTACTTGAGGTACTTAAAAGTGAACTGCAAAGGTTTTGCTGTAAGTTAATTACTTATAAGATTCCAAGTGCAAAAAAGTATATGGCTGTTGTTTAAGTGCCAAGAGGGAGCTCGGCACTGAAAAAGATACAGACACATGGGACCAACTTCTCTGCTGGCACCACTCTATTAACTTCAGAGACTAAGTCAGACAATAAGTCAAATATATCCATCTTTTTTTCTCTTCCTGCTTGCCTTTTCCAAATGGAATTTGGCATTGCTATGAAGCTCTGAAACATACCGGGGTTAGCCCTACACAGTGGAGGTGAGGAGTGCTGTGTGTAAATGTGCAAGGTAAAAAGTGAGGAACAGGATGGAGAGATCTATGGAAATGGTAATTATTTATTTATTAATTATTATTATTATTATTATTATTATTATTAGGGTCAACCCTAGGCCAAATGTCATGGATTACATTATGTGCAGGATTTTAACTAAGGCACACAGCACTGGAAAAAGACCTAATTATGGCCTTTTAAAAATGCTCTTACCTTCCAATCCCTAATTCTCAGAGTATCTTTGAATCCATTCAGCAATTAGGTTTTGTGATTAGTGAACTGCTACATTTATATGTGTGCCATTACACTGGCCTAAGTTAGAGAGAATCTGCATCTATGCACTGGGGTGCATGACTTAGAACTCAGCATCTCCTTTCTGGGGGAAAAGGACCCCAGGGTCTCACTCTCTCTCTCTCTCTCTCTCTCAGGTTTCTCTGAGGCCCCTGTCACTGTGGCATATGAGTGTGATAGGTACATTTCTTTCGGAAACAGGATCCCAGGGAGTTTTAGACTGTGCCCACCAAGACAAACCTTCCTGGGAAGGACGGGAGCAGAAATCAGTCAAGTAAATAGTTTATCGATTTATCACAATTTGTTATATTCTCTTTGAGTACATTATCTGGTTAAATATCAACACATTTGTTTTGTAACTGAGTCTACATGTTCAGTGACCTTCTGTAAGGAAACAGGCAATCTAGATTATGGTCAGCACTGATCAGCTAAAGAGAACTTGACTTGTTATGTGTCAGGCTAGAATCAGCTTTGATACTGCAGGGCAATGTATACTGCACATCCCGGTGTCCCTCTGGACCCTCTGTGCTCTGGGCCTGGGGAGTTAACCACATGGAAAGGCAGGTGGTACTGCTATCACCAGCCCTTCCGCAAAGTTTCCTTTTGGGACAGGGGAAGCAGGTTTGAGTTTCAAAGGGAGCTCCATAGGCACCTGTTAGTGGAGGATGAGAGATACACTGATTTAAGAGATCTTCTGATCATACCCCTGTCCAGGTCAGTGTCATTTGCTCTTGGCATAGGGAGAATTGGATCCTGCCCCAAGGAACTTACAGATATCAGATATCATTCTGACCCATAATGCTTTGGGTAACCTGACTATGGACTCATCCCACATAGATGCAAGATTTCTTTTTAGAAGAATATATGAGGAAACACTTCTTGGTTAAAACTGATAGGCTTTGTGGAAGAATTGGGTTTTGAGGATGTATACCTGGCATTCTGGTAGGGAAGGGAGTTCAATGCATGAGGAGTGGCATAGGAAAAGGGACTAAGACAAGAGCAGGAGAAGTGCTCTGAAGGGCAGTTAGGGTGAAGGGCTTGGTATAGTGAAGGGAGAAGAATGAATGCAGAGCGAAGATGCAATCAGCAGCAGGGTTGTGTAGAGTTTTGTGTAGTGTAAATAAGTATGTTCTTCTGGTCCCTGGACTCTCACCACCTCATTGCCAGGATTTGTGTGTGGGCTCTTTCAGTGTTTGTCAGTTGCTATACTTCATTAATGACCCTTAAGGGACTAACATTAACACCTGTTTGTGCTTATTTCCTTGCGCCGTTTGGTCTCCCAGCTGGTACAATTACAATATACCCAGTGTGTTGTGTGTTTGTCAGTAATGAATTCTCTGCCAATTAAATACCATTCATATTGCTTAGATTTGGCTAGCATTTCATAGCCCTGCAGAATATATGTTCTAAATCAAAATCAGTCAGATCTTAAATCCTCAAGGTTACCAGTAAAACATTAAAACCACTGAAAACCTGAGTATTTGTCCTTTGGCTTAAAGTTTATTTTGTAATACTAGCAGGTAGAGTGTAAGACAAATTGCATCTTAAACAAAATCTGAAGGAAAGTTTAAGGATGAATCTGGTAGGTCCAGTGCATAGGAGAGAATGTCCTCAAGTGAGACAGAGAGTTTTATTTTATGATAAAGGGAAAATGAATAATCAAGGCCATAGTTATTGAAGCATAGGTGGCTATTGACTGATGGACAAAAAAAACAAACTTCAATAAGATTAATTAAGAATAACATTTGGGTCTTTATTCTATATGCATATTTGGAACAGACAACCTTACCCAACATGGAAGCTAGAAGCACTGTTTTATGTATTAGCTTAGTTGCCGTTTCAGTACATCTCAGACCCACTTTGAGAAATAACCCTTAATATTCCTGGCCTAAATACAGCATCATTTAGCCATAGGGAAAGGTGTGGCCTATGAGTCTGCACACAAAGCCTGGCATACAAGAACTCTTGATTTCTAATCCACCTTCAGAAATGAATTCCCACTGTGGCCTTAGGCAGATATTCTAGAGAGGTGTTAAAAGGATTATTTAGTTTATATTTGTGGAGCACTTTGAAAATGCAGCCATTAATGGCCAGTGTCTTGTTTTGTGTTTGTTTGTCTTGTGCAAGTTCAACTCTAAGATTTCAAGGGCAGGTAACGTGTCTTATTCTATGTTTGTGAAGCACCATGTAAATTTATGGTACTATGTAAATGATTTTTAGTGAGACTAACAAAACAAAAAGCACTGTATTAGTGACAAATATTATGACAAATTTGTCAATGCAGATAGAAAAGTTACTAACATTCATGTTTGGGAATTTCTAGTCCAACAGCCAAAGGCCTAAAAGATGAGCTAAAAGAATACCTCTTGTAATTCAGACAGCAGTTGCACTTCACAATCTGTTATTACTTCAGTTGCTATACTCTGGATAGCAAAAGTCAAGAAAGTATAACCAAATGGACATGCAATCACATGCTTTCAGTTCAGATGATGTTTGGGATTCAGCCTCTGACTAACAGTGGATTGATGACAGAAATGATGTCTGGTGAAGCATTTATCCCACACAGGCAAAAATCCAAAATTGAAATCTTACTGGACTAAATCAAACTCCAAGCAAAGAGAAGACATCCTGGAGTCATGAATATACTGTATGCCTACACCAAGACTCTTAACTGTGTGTGTGTGTGTGTGTGTGTCACAGTGCCTTCAGGATGTGATCCACTTGTTAGTTGAACAACCCAGACTATTTAAGGGACACATTCTGGGTCCTATTTACTCAGGCATAAGGGGTTCATATCCTCACTTAATGCTGCATAAACTGACTCTTAAATTGTCCCACCAAACCTGTAACCATGCCTTAGTGGGTCATAACTGAGAATGCCAAATTCAGGATGAACTGCTGAGAAATAGGGCAAACACAACCCAAAACTGGTGGTTATTCTTTTATAAGATATACCAAACCAGCCACAAAATTAAACTCCTGTTTCACCACATTGGCTAACAAGAAAATATAAAGGCAGTTTCCTCAGGCATTCCAGTTCTTATATCACCACCAAAGACACTGGATTCAGAGATGAGTGGTTCTCTACAACCAATCTCATCAAATATTATTATTATTTGATGAGATTGGTTGTAGAGAACCACTCATCTCTGAATCCAGTGTCTTTGGTGGTGATATAAGAACTGGAATGCCTGAGGAAACTGCCTTTATATTTTCTTGTTAGCCAATGTGGTGAAACAGGAGTTTAATTTTGTGGCTGGTTTGGTATATCTTATAAAAGAATAACCACCAGTTTTGGGTTGTGTTTGCCCTATTTCTCAGCAGTTCATCCTGAATTTGGCATTCTCAGTTATGACCCACTAAGGCATGGTTACAGGTTTGGTGGGACAATTTAAGAGTCAGTTTATGCAGCATTAAGTGAGGATATGAACCCCTTATGCCTGAGTAAATAGGACCCAGAATGTGTCCCTTAAATAGTCTGGGTTGTTCAACTAACAAGTGGATCACATCCTGAAGGCACTGTGACACATATTCAAGACTCCAGGATGTCTTCTCTTTGCTTGGAGTTTGATTTAGTCCAGTAAGATTTCAATTTTGGATTTTTGCCTGTGTGGGATAAATGCTTCACCAGACATCATTTCTGTCATCAATCCACTGTTAGTCAGAGGCTGAATCCCAAACATCATCTGAACTGAAAGCATGTGATTGCATGTCCATTTGGTTATACTTTCTTGACTTTTGCTATCCAGAGTATAGCAACTGAAGTAATAACAGATTGTGAAGTGCAACTGCTGTCTGAATTACAAGAGGTATTCTTTTAGCTCATCTTTTAGGCCTTTGGCTGTTGGACTAGAAATTCCCAAACA